>NW_020170646.1:23950-25122 GCF_000524195.1 Echinococcus granulosus | reverse complement strand
GTGTACTCAAGTGGCCACTCCCTTGCTTCTGAGCCCACCTTACCCACCAACTCATGTCAAAGCTGAACTTACGATTAAGTAGTTACTGATTTTATACTGTACACGTTTCACTAAGAAAATATCAACGCAAAACCAATGACTGAAGTTTCAACCGGTGGTATAGAAGTCAATAAATAATCGGCGTGAGAGTTGCCTCATAAGCACAAGATACCCTACCAAGACGGATATTATAGCAACTTGGGTAATGCGAATTTTATCATGAATCAATTATGCAAAGAATTGGGAACAAAGGATAAAGGCAAATTGGTGCTTGGCACAAATAGCATGGCAACAGCACATAAAATGCAATCCAATTTTCACCTGAGCAGTCTGCGAAGTAATAGCCACGGCAAGTTTCGTATTTGGTGCTGTTCGGTAATGACTCCATGCTTATCAGACAATGCTTCAGCAGAAAGAAATCCCTGCAGAATTTAATGTCTGAAAAGTCATTACTATCCAGTAGAGTCCGGTGTTCGGTAGGTTTTCCCTTTTTCTCAACAGGGGGAGCCTCATTAGCCAGAGCCCGGGCGTCATTAAGGTAGCTGAGGCCCCGACGCACCGTTGGAACAAAACGCTGCAGCGAAAAATCCCCTTCAAACTTATGGGCTAACCCATTTAAATTAGAGAAAAATTGATTAACCTTACTAATGGGTACAAGCCATAATTGGGTACATGCTTATAGAAAATAAAATATAACCTGCGCATACGTGTATGTACAAGTATATAAATGTGTATTGAAGTATGGACACAAATACAATAATAGTAATAATACCAAAAAACATTTGTCGATAAAATGCAGAACAACATGCTTCCACAATTGTGGAGTAGCAAATAGGTAACTATGCAGAATGCGCATTTTCGGGTAAAACAAATTTTTTATTTGCAGAAGTAAGCTAATAGAGAATCTCCTAAACTGATTTTATTTGTTACTATTACTGTTTCAACTATCCTAAAATGTCTTTTTTTATTTTTGACCTCATAAACTGCACCAGTACTGCCTCCCAAGGTCACCGCGCGTTTATGTGAATGACGGGCTCGTTGGTGGCCCCTCGTTTGGCCGCGGGTTTCACTTCAGTTAATTCGTCGGTATTTCTGTCCATTAAGGACAAACTATTTTTGAAGGACGAATGCGA
>NW_020170646.1:21621-23850 GCF_000524195.1 Echinococcus granulosus | reverse complement strand
AGCTTTCTGGTCCAATTCAACCACCAACACCACCTCCAGTTAATCCTGCTGTTGACAAATGCACCACGGTGGTGCTGCCAATGGAGCCGTTGATGCAGCGCTTTGGAATGTCAATGCCGGGCCAAATTCCTCTCTAGAGCAACAATTACACTAACAACAGGAAGTGAGTTGCAAGGCCTTCCCTATTCCTCCTCCTCCCTCCTCTGCTTTTTCCTGCTACGGCTTCCAATGTCCCTACTGTGGCCTCCAACATTGTCTCGGCTCCTCGAGGCGTTCAGGCTGATGGCGGGAACAACAACAGGCGTAGCAGTAGCAGCAGTAACCGTCTCCTCCGTCACCAGGCAGCTGGCGACTTCCTCAAGATTGGCAGTGTTGCTGAATCAAAACAAGATCAGAGATAGCAAGGGGGAGAGTACTTCTGGACAGGTCTTCTGAGCACACGGCAGCAAAACGCGAGAGGATGTGGCCATAGAGGTGGTCAAAAACCGTCGCCAGTTTCTCGCCAGGCAACTTTTAAAGGTGCGCGCGTCCGTGCCTAGAACTCCTTTTTACCTGCCCTTTCCTTCCTTACAGCACCGAGAGTAAAACAACCAACGTATTGCATAGCGACTCCCCTCTTTTGAGTATCGACCCTGGCTCTCCTCTCCATCAGCCTTTCATATCATCGAAATTCTGTGCATTGGAGAAGATATTTGACCGGAACACTATTCATTGCTTCTGCTAATTCAACTGGATCTGCAGTTTCGTCAGGTATGGGAACTGGGTTCGGGTTAGGGGCGGGGATTTGCACTGGCAATCGCTCGTGTCCATGGCTAGTCGTAGGAACGCTGGCCTAAAAGCTGATTTATGCAATGGAGGACGAGATTTAACGCAGTTCCGTGGGTGTAGAACTTTGCGTCTGTTTCCCTTTGCCATTTTGTTCTCACTTCAGAGCTGTTCAGCCATATCTATCTGAGTTTCGTCCAGCTAGTAGGGAAGTGGCGGAGGTATCGGGAGTTGACGTTATCGCCATCTTTTTACAGGTAGGGTAGGCAGCTCTGTAAGGAAACCTTCTCTGGTGGGTGAGTCCCGTGATAGATACTAAGGATAGACACAGATCGGTGTATGGAATCCATGACGATGAGCGACGTGACCCCGGGATAGACATAGGTAGGTAGGTATGTTGATCCTTAGTTATGAGGCCCATGACCCAGTAGGTAGACTTAGGTCGGTATTTAGGGCCGCGACGGCGGGTCACGTGACTCTGTGGGTAGACTTAGACCGGTATATAGATACCCTGACAATGAGTCACGCGACCCTGAAGCAGATGTTGATCAATATGTTGACCCTTGGTGGTGAGTCTCCTGACCCATGTGTCCCTGATTATGAGTCCAGTGGCCCTGTAGGCACACACAGGAAAACATGTAGAACTCTGATGTTGAGTTATACGACTGTCTCGGTTTTATCTAACGATGTCGAACAGTCGACCCCCTATTTCTAACTTGGTGAATCCCTTAACTGAAGGGCAAATCTTTAACAACGGATGCCTGCTCTTGGTAGGAAAGCAGCTTCGGGGCATAAGAAAGTGTATAAACACGGTTGTTCCTTGCCAAGATGACCTGTTTCACTTCGTCGTCGATGGGTGCCCAGTGTGAGCTGGCTAGTCCTTCAGCATTGCCGGGTCCTATTTTGGTCAAAACCTGCAGACTCTGGAAGACACTGAACCAGACACCTCCCTCTCGCTTGACTTTTAATAGGTATAAAAACTAGCGAACTGAATAATGCGTCAACCTGGTACTGGCATTCTCGCCTGCTTCTATTAGCTTTTTGTCCGTCCGCATGACTAAGGTGTTTCCTTTTGGCTTCTTAGCAATTTATAAAAATATTAATTTTCTGCAGTTTGAAAGTCTCCTGTGAACATTGTAGACAGGCCCATCTCGGCCAACCTCATATACCTATCGTATGCTGTGCGAACTGATTCCTGCACATTCCGCAAGTAGAGGTAGTGGAATAGATAGATGGCTGAGTAAGTAGACGGTTAGGTAGGTCGGCAGGTGGAGAGACGAATAGGCAGGCAGGTCCTCGGACAGACGACTCTAGCTTTGCCTTTTCGCATAACCTCAGCCTCTACCTCTGCCAACTGCCTACCCAAATGGACAAAGGCAGAACAAGGGTGGAAATAAATAAACAAGTGAATTTTAAGACTGCAAATAATCCTCTCAAAAGACCACTGGTATTACGCGTGATGGT
>NW_020170646.1:17422-21521 GCF_000524195.1 Echinococcus granulosus | reverse complement strand
TCACTCGGTGACTACCTTGGTGACTGCACGGTGACATTTGTCTAACACCCTCCAGCTCTTGAGGAATGACTCACGCCCAAGTGCAACGACTCGTTACAGTGGAGGAAAGGCATTTCATCTGGACGAATTAGTCTACACTGCATCAATGGAAGGGGCAAGTTAGTACTATGAGGGTCTGAAAATACCTTACACCAATTTGTCTTCATCCTCATCCAAAGAATGTACTTGAGGAGATCTCTCAAAGCGATGATTCTCGCTTCTTTTTGACACATGCATTGGATGATAGCATGATGACATGCGAAAGTGACCCGACAGTTGAGAAACGAAAAAATGTAGCAGAATCGGAGGTACCCAAGGATAAGTCTGCTTGCTTGCAGATTCAAAACTTTTGGAGGGAATTCAACGAAAGGATGCAATGCAACAACCAAACAGGACACCTTTTCCGTTTTCCACCTTGTGAGAGGTGGCAATTATAAATGACAACTGGGAGAAGCTTTAAACAAATGTGGGCAACGCGGTCATGATTTAGAACAAATATAACGCTCGTGGCCTCCGTTTTGGTGATAACTTATTTAGAGCCCACATTACTTGCCTGAGACGCAACAGACACCGACCGAGTTAGAGAAATCTCCTGCGACCATTGCAGGCGCTGCTGACGAATCTCCTCGATCGCATTGGCCAGTGTAGAGGCTAATCCTGAAGCACTGACCGGAGACAATCGGATCATGTGTGGAGGCAGCACCTCAGGCACACCGCCTACTTTCGTACTCACTACAAGGAGCCTACAGAACGATGAGAAAATCATCACTATGCTAAAGACTTACCCGCAGCTTGCAGCCTCTACAATGGCAATGCAAAAGGACTCTGTGAGGGAGACATTGAGGAAGATGTCACCGCGAACAAGAACCTGTGAAATGAAGTGTTAGGCGATAAACAACCTGATGAAAGAGGCGATTAGGTTCATGAGGTAGGCCACTCACATCACGAACTTTATGATTTGGCAAGGCGCCCAGTATCTCCACACGAAAGTGCAAATTGTGCCGCTCTCGCATCTCCTCCAGTGCTAATCGTTTTGGACCGTCGCCACCTAAAGGAAAAGGCGTGCAAGGCCAATCATAGCGCTTCCACTTATTCATTCAACGTACCTTGCTTTTAACGCAGAATTTCTATTTATATTAAACCACAAAATAAATGAATGCACCATAATGAAGAACGTTTCAAGGACTTCGAATTGTGAAACAAGCGGACTTGTCAATAATGTCAAATGCCAATTCATCAAGGGGGTGGTAGACTTTTGTCACAACTCACCAATAATAAACCGAAGCTTAGGAAAAGTGGAGCACAACGGTGGAATTATGGCAGCCAATAGGTCTGCACCTTTTCTGTAAACCAATCGACTGACGACGACGACGGTGACTAAAGACAAGGGAAAGAAGTCGAAAGTGGTTCATTGAATGGAAGATGTTAGAAACATCAACGACCCCAGATAAACATTCCTAGTTTAATGTTCCAGAAGTCCCAATAGGATAATGATTGACCCTGACATTCTGAAATAGCGCCCAATGCTTACACTCGCGTTAATTCCGCCTCATTGACTAATATGGGGGTGAGACAAAGTCTGCATGAATCAATAACTACGGCAACGTCAGGGTCGTTCAAGGTGCTATAAATTCATGTGAATGGCGAAGATCTTGGAACTGCAGTACTTCGGACAGCGGGCACGTACGTACGTGCAGTCACATTATCAACATTAAGGAGATCGGGTTCCCGAGGTCTTAGCAGTTGATTACTCCACCTGGAATCTCGGCAAGACCCAAGCTCACGCACATAAACACAAGTCTATAACAAAACGGAGCTTGAGTTAAAATATTGGCAATTTAGGCATGATCTTACACTACAATGGCATCGGAAGATTTTCCAATAATTGCATCAGAGGTTATGCAAAGCCAAAACGTCAAGGCGATACGAGCTTTTCATAACGTCTCAACTACCTCCGATTCCACTACACCTTTGATGCCTAATCGTCCAATTCGATTATCTAACGTCTGTATCAAAACCAAGTAAGGATTAGCACTTCGAAAAATGTCATTGGGGTAGTTTGTGTGATGAGACTAAAGATGAGACGGTACGAGGTCTTTCCAGAAGCAGGCTTTGTGTTGCATTGAGTCGTCCTGTAAGAACAAGATTAGGACCGGCTTCTTCCCACCGATTCACTGGTGCTGATTGTTGGAAAAAAAGATTTTTTTGTACACATACGGGTCGTATTGTGTTGCACAGTGTAGCACCGAGAGAATGGATGTCAACTCAGTGTTCGGTCTCCCGTGAGTACCTCGCCTGCAGTCCAAAACAACCACACACATATGTATGCAAAAACGCGTCTTTGGAGATGATGTCCTGATTATCTCAGAGGCGTGTAATGAGCTGATGGTTTGGGGATACCCAACGACGTGCGCGTTCTCTCAACAACCACTGCAACACAAAAGCCATCTCCCATGGCAATTCCTCAAACGATATACGAGCGTTTCATAACATCCACATACCATGTGGCATCCGTTCGCTTAACAACTTTTCCTTTGCGGTCACTGACGCCCCCTTGATTTAAAGATGGGTGTCCCTCAGTGCGATGCATCTACTATCTTCAGATAGTAGATTCATCATCACAACAAGACTATTCGTTGCAAAAGTTTCCTTCTAGACGGTGTGTTCCGCTTCTACATACCGCACCTTTCCGGTTCGTGAAATAGATAAGCTGGAATCACATTCCTTAGCTTCGACCGGCATTTGATATACGAGAAAGTAAAAAAGGGAAAACAACATAACTTATTGACGCCTATTCATGCTCTACAATAAGAATGCACGAAAAAGAAATAGTAATCGCAGGCATTTGAAAAGCTCCTATCGATTTCAGGCACCCATACTGAAAACAGCACCAACTTTTTTGTCGTCTGATGTTAGTGAGCAATGGGAACGATTACCGGAAGGCCATTGCATCCAAAAATCCAATTTCAGACACTAACCACTTGCGGAAATTAAATCCAGCTCGAATCACACTGCATCAACTGCTCCTTAGTGGTAGACAAAAACTCTTTCGACTTTTTTTGCCACTCTATACAATCAACTATAAGGGCAATTCGCTAATGGCAGTAGAAGAGGTACCAATTTTTGTAGTCAAATCGGAGCCGGCTTTAGAATAAGTAATGCCACACCGGTACGCCTTTAAAACAATTAGACTGCCTTTAGTCACTAGCCAAATTTGGCATAAGTAAGGTAGTTGCATGAAGTCTGTCTATTTGTTTAACTTCTTCGAACAACCACTCAATGCAGGGCTTAACCAACCAAATAGCTGAACTTGAATGCTCGAATTCTGCTTTACCCACTTCAAATGAGCCAACCGGTAGGTCAGATGTGTCAGTCAGCGCAATTTAATTAACTATTCTACTCACTATTATTTGGATCACGGCGGGCAGGATCAGGAGTGAAAGCACAGGGGTCAATGGCGTTGGGAATGACGTAAACACGTTCTGGTTCCATGCCACCACGCAGTACAGTGTTCTCTTTGGCCACATGGGAGACACATATAAAGTTATCCACCACGTTTAGGAACATAAAAAGCGCACGGTTGGCGAGGATGGAGGAGAGATCAGCAAACCCGAACAGTGAGTGGTCCGTAAAGAGAGCACGCAGACCGAGGGCCTTAGCGTGCATCAGAGACTCCAATGCCAATGGAGAGAAGGCCTGACGGAGGTATCAAAAAGGTGCTCATGTTATCTAGCCATTCATAGAAAACGACTACTATGATCAAAAGTATTAGAATGTGAATACATTATATCACATTTTGTACACATCGATCTGGAATGAATTTTTGAACCTCAAAAGTGATTGTAACCGAGCTTTAAAGAATTCTTTCCGATCTTTTTTCGGTCAAGCATTAATAATATGATGATTATATTTTGGAAGGGTCTGGACTGATTTTTAAAGAGCTTTACAACCCTTCTCCTCGTTCACGTCTTTTCTGCGTTGAAATGTACACCACCGCAATTCGCCATCCTTTTTCAACGAGACAATAAGCTTGCCCATCAGTTCGACTCTAGTCTTACAC
>NW_020170646.1:13761-17322 GCF_000524195.1 Echinococcus granulosus | reverse complement strand
GCCAAAAGAAGTGGCATTCATCACTTGGAGAAATAACCTCAGAGGTAATATATAGAGGACAAGGAACAAATGATTGGCATTCAAAGTGCGCCTATTGAGAGATAAAGTTCATCAAAATACACAAATGGCATTATAAGTACTTTATTTGAAAGAGTTCTGTGATGCCGAATCTACCATTTGGTCCTTGTTCTTAACACGGGGAGCGATGCTGCGACTCGAAACGACAAAAGGGAGCCGTGCAACGCAACCCAATTATTCGATCATAACCATGACTGCATCTACTCTTCAAACCTTCCGAAAAGGTATGGCGAGTTCTACGGAATGATATACGAGAGGGCAACTTTAAAGTGATGCAAGCACGTACCGAGTGACCGTGAACTACATCCACATTTTCACGGATAAAAATATCGCGGACAATTGTTAGGCCACCAAACACAGTGATGAAAACGACTTGGCTGTAGAACGAACGATACGGGATGCAGTAAACCTGCCAAAAAATGACAGAAAATAGGGGTGATTAGGGGGTATCTTAACGACGCCCATGTAATCTTTTATACAGCGGTGAGGGGAGGCATGTTGCAGGGAGAAATGTGTTCTGGGGAAGCCTAAGTTTATTCAGTAACTTCCTGAGGATTTTCAGGGAGTGTGTGTGCGTATGGATTGGATAGGTCGTTTTGGTTGAAACGGCTACAAAACCACAGGACTTGGAGGCCTGTGATTAAGTATCTAGGTGAGGAAATAGAGGCGAACCAAGCACCCGACACAAACAACACTACGCGTAGTACAGAATACGAACTAGATCTTATCACACCGCATTTTTGGCGCCAAATCACTGAGACAAATGCATTGCACTTAATTAGTAGCCTCCCATATTGATGCTTGAACAAAGGAATGACCATCATCCAAGAGTCTGGACGAATGTATGAATTATTTGCATTACTTTCCTCAAAATAAGCCAAATCCACAAAAGAGATTCAATCAGAAAGGAAAGGAATAAGAAAGGAACATAGCTTGAGACCTCTGGGCATGTAGCGAACTCCTTGACGTTGATGCTTATCACCATAAGCATGGGTGATTATTATCACGCGATGACCTCGTGAAAGTAGACATTGGGATAGTTGGTAAATGTGGCTCTCCACCCCACCGATATTGGGGTAAAAACAGTCACATATGAGACTAAAATAAAAAATTAAGCAAAAATTTGGGAGTAAGTGATGGGATAGAGTAGGCAACCAGGGAGAAATACACAAAACTTACTCACTGAAACAATCACCACCACAATTTGAAATCTTCCCCAAATGTGGAAGCAAATACCGAATTCAGGGTTTGTAAAACACCTTGTTACGACAGCCAAAAACATAGCAGGGGCCACCACCATTTTCATCCTCCTTTCATTTCCCAACCCCCACCTACTTTTCGCATGTATTCCGGTGGTTGTCTCATGCTTTTGCCAAGGAAAGGTGGTATCTGACACATGGAAATATCGTCATGAGACTACAAAGGGTAGCCATAAAGATGAGGATAAGAACGAAGATGAGGTGGCATCGCCTCATCGCGCCTTCCGATCCTCAAGTGCACGTCTTCTCATGAGTACATTTTTATGAGTGGTATAACGCCCTGTGACGTGTCGTCGTGTAGCAATAATAAATTCTCCCCACTGATTCCCCCACCTCCCCTGACTGCTTTGTAGTAGGGAGCTTTGTCTCTCCCTCTCCCTTTTGCATCGCATCAAGTAGGTGGATCTCAACCCCGACTTTCCCGCCTCTCTCTCCGCCCACAGTCCAGCCCACGCACCCTCTCACACACACACACACACACGGACAAAGCGTGTAATTTGGTGGCTGATCCAACTCCAAGTCCGACTACTTCTTAGCTTCAGCCTCTGCAAGTAGCACATTCGCATTGCGAAACGTCATGCCTTAAAAGTGTGCAGTGATTAATGGCAGTGAATTTTTTGGGGCACAGCCTATCAGATATTCATTCGCTCACCGAACATCGTATTACAAAAGCCATTTCCCAACACAGATCGCTCAGTCAGACAGCCCAACACTAACGCAGTTCACAATACACGCGACAGAATTAAATAAAAACAAGTTGGTAGTCCTCCAACTTCTCACCTGTGAATGCACGCGACGCCCAGTTGTTTAGCGACTTTCATGGCTTTCCCATTCGAAGTGTTATGGCGATAAGACCATTGTTTAAATACTCGTTGTTAGCCATCACTGAAAGTTGTTCTTAGCAAGCAATTCACCAACGCCATCAAAAATGGGGAGGCTACCTCAATGCAATGAATCTCTCTTTGTGTGACTCCTCCTGAGTGGTGGTGCCTTTTAGTAATGCTGCCTTCTTTCACAGCCCCAGAGCAGGGTTAAACTCCATTCATAAATCACATTATTCTAAGTGACACCGTACCGACAGACCAAAGCGTATCCCGGTACGAGGCTATACAGCTTACGCTACAGCCAGTCATTGTAGCAGGGGTACATCAAAAACAGAGCAAACTTTTCGGCAATAATGTGATAAGGAACTCAGAGTAAGTAAGGAGCAATACAAATTCGAAAACACTTACGCAATCGTCAGGTTCCCTCTTGTTTTGGGAATTACCTCCTCACCAAGCATTTGGCGTCTACAACGAAATTACACGTTTCTAGGAGAACAATATTTACACCCTTCAAGGAAGACCCATTTGCCATCAATACCAAACAACTGTGAAGAGTTTTCCACTAAGCACATAGTGATGACGAGTGGGCAACTCAACTCAGCTGCCTTCTGATTGCTCGTTTTTGAAGGCGAACACTTCATAGCACAATAGATTCCCGGTTGGGGTACTCTAACTACACCAACTGCCATATCCATCAAAACCACTTGGGACTAAAGTAAAGGTTTTGCAGACAAAAATCCTTCTTAGCATTATGGCAGTCGGACAAACCGGGCAAACGTAAAAACAACAGACAAAATATTCAAGAAAGATTAAATATTCACAAGTATATTCCATAATGGCACCAAACCTACAAGAAATGATTTGTCCAACTGTAGTGGGGTTACTCAATAAGGCGGAATAAAGAGGGAATGTCAATGATGCTGGAAGGCCTTAGAAACGCCAGACCTCTCGGTGATCAGCAAAGTGTTCGTACCACTGACCGAGCACAAGGTGGAAATTACGCTTCCATCTGATCGGGCAAATGCTCCCAATAGTCCATAGGCATGGGCCCTTGCACATCAGTCAGTACCTGCTTCACGAACATCTCTAGCCGACTGTTCAGTGTAAAGGTACGCAGATAGTCGATTATGCCCACCACCAGAGTTCGGTGTATCAGAATGACAGCGCCAGTTGCGGAGCCATCCAGCATGCAGTTTGCCTGTTCTAGGATTCCAAGAGCCGATTTATCGGTTCTCACAAACACGTGGGATACCTAAGATCACTGAAGGCAGAGAATAAGAAAACAAATGCACGCCTTGTTTGAGGCTTCAGTAGTAAGTTGGATGAAACCTCCTTCTGTGAAACTATGTGTGGTACGAGTTTGCGAAGGGCTGCGGTGTGACTTTTCTCCTTCTGTAGAT
>NW_020170646.1:12412-13661 GCF_000524195.1 Echinococcus granulosus | reverse complement strand
ACGTCTTCTCCGTGCTGAATATATATATTCTGCCCGAGTATTTTGTCTTCTTTCGTCTTAAGGGAGTCTCGGGACGCTACATTGGTGGCAGCGGAAAGCGAACCCGGTCTTAAAGGACATGTATCCTGATTTTCCACTTCTGCCTGATAAGCCTTAGTGGGACGGAAGAAGTACATATGCTACGGATGGGAGAATGGTGATGACCCCTAACAGAAGGGTTGGTGTTGACGTCTACCTTCGGCATCCCTCCCAGTCCCGTGTTCTGCAGAAAAGCTATTAACGACTGAAGCGACACTAGCCGTGAACCATCTGGAAGTTTTGTTACGGATTTCCCCTACCGTCCCTCATGGACCTGTTTTAAATCTTGTAATTTCTTACTCAAATCTGCTTTTAGGCCAGTGTTCCTGCATCTATCTATGGACACGCATGATGGCCGGCGCAGTTCCCCCGTCCTGAATGAAATCCCCAAACCGGATGAAACCCCAGATCCAGTCAAGCTGCCAAGAGGTATCAGTGACGTTGAGGTCAAGTATCCCCTCAGTTGCGCGCTAATTTGGTGACTGGCACGGTCGGCTCATGGGTGTTTCTTTACTGCACCAACTATGTTGTAGTGGCTGACGCGGGAGGTTGACCTGTGGGAGCACCGGGGACGACGCTCAAAAGAGGAGGGAGGCTATGTAATACGATGGTGGTTTATCCCTCGGTTCCGGTGAGGCGCCACTTTTGTACTTCGAATTAGCCCCCTTGTACCTCGCTGGGTGGGCTGGCCTTTTGGGCCATGCCAATAGCCCGGACACCTTCTCCGTGCTGAATATATATATTCTGCCCGAGTATTTTGTCTTCTTTCGTCTTCAGGGAGTCTCGGGACGCTACATCTGAAGAAGCAATTTTGTCATATTTCTCCCGATGTCATAATTACCTTAACCGTCTCGCCGTTACTCCCGTTTAGAACTTTTATCTTTACATGCTATGCTGTTTGTTTGGTTTAACCTAGAGCTTACACTGAGACAAAGTGATCAGAGAAGCCTTAAATCTGCACCCACTAATGCCGTGATTCCTGAACTGGCAGTTAAACTTGTTAAACTAAGTTTGGGTGTCAGTTAAAGCACCGTCGATTTATCTGGCGTACGGCTAGAAACACCTAGGACAAAGCAACCGAGAAGAAGCTGTTTTGCCATTTTACGGGGCATCTGCATTTACGCCCTCAAATTTCACTATCCAGGTCCAGCACCTATCACGAACCCTATGG
>NW_020170646.1:7396-12312 GCF_000524195.1 Echinococcus granulosus | reverse complement strand
CCGCCTCCATGTATCCACACTCTTCATTCGTACTGACGATTGGTTCTTTCCACCAATCACGTCAAGAATGTAGGGGTCACGGTGCTGCACCACATTTTGTAGACTTCCTGCAGTTTTAACGAAAATTCATCAGCGAATACCAATTGCTGAAACATCCGTTAGCAGCGGTACAGTCTCGACGCAGCACATGCCCCTCGAGGACTCAGAAAGAATAGAGCTAGCGTACAACTTCATGTGTTCATTCGCCTCCATTTTCCCTGGCAGAATTTGAAGTCCCCACCAATCCATCACCCGCGCCAACATCCTCCAGCCCGAAAAACACCCCTGTACCTATCGCAATACAACTAGATGTAGGGGCACAATCTTAATCATGTGATAACCTTGCCATTCGATTCGGCGGATTAACAATTACTCTATCGGAGACGTAGGCTGCACATCAACGCCCCACTTGTAGCAGAATCTTTACCATCACGGATTGTGTTTATTTAAATCGTGTCTGCTGAAGTTGCGGAATACGCGACCCAGATCACCAATGGAGAGGAGCATACTCAAGTACCCTTTTAAAGGGTACCACAGCTGTGTCCGCGTTCCACAGGTACGACAAATTCTACCGACATGGGCATTATAAAAAGCTGGAGATTGCAACTGTATTCAAGCAACTGTGAAAATACTTCCAGAAAATAGATTAATGCCAAATTATCCCCGAAAGCACTTACATTAAAGTCGTTAAGACACGGGGTATATCCCAGCAACTTAAAAGTTAACACCCATTCGTAACTGAGAGAGGTACAGAGCGATAGCAAAGTCCAATTCCAAATTTGGTTTTCTTCATTGATCTCTCGAAGCCCAACAGATGCGACATCACAAAGATACATTCATGTCCACCTCTAGGTCTGGACAGTCACTGACACTAAACGAATTCTACAGTTCAACGGTTTTCCTCTTTTTCAACAACTAGAACCTACCTAGTCAAAACGCTACCGTTATTAGAATCCGCAAAGCGCCACCCGTACGGACAGACCACGTACTAAAGTACAGCAGATGACCTTGAAAATGGCAAATTACACGAACCAGTGCTGATTGAAAAGTTATTTAACATTAGGGGTTTTTAGTGCAAAAAATTCAGGATGGCACTAATTTTGTCATCTAAAGACCGTTTGGAACCTTGCTACATTTGCATATGCAAAAATTTGACAACATTTACTGTCGAAAAAGAAATGCAGACAAATTCGTATACGAAGGAAAATGTACGCAGTAAAATGAAAAGGTGGTATTTAAATCAGCAATGCTGTTTATATTAGAAGAAGGAGTCTGTAAGCGCACCATTTGCTGTATTTTATATTAGGTAAAAAAAGCATTTTTAAGTTAGAGTACGGAAATATACCCCATATATCGTGACATTTCACATTTATCCCGCCTCTCTAGTCTCCACAGTTCTCTAGCTAACAGTGTGATTCGATTAAAGTACGTTTGCTATTCACCACTAATTTCAATCAGCACAGGTTTAGGAAAGTTCGGATACTGAGCCCTTCTTTGCCTGGGGGAATTCTGACCACTCCTCTGTAATACGATGGTTGTTCATCTCTCAGTATTAACGAGGAACCTATTTTGACTTGGCCTTGCTACCAAGCTGGGTGGGCTGGCCTTAAGTCCATGCCAGTAGCCCAAATATCTTCTTTGTGCCGAATATGTATATTCTGTCCAAGTATTATGTCATCTTTCGTCTTCAGGAAAGCCTCTGCGTGCAACACCTCCACTACGAGCTCAGATTTCGCAAAACATTTGTCACCCTAAAGACCCCTTTAAACAGCATAAGCATTTCATAATCCCGTTGCTTCCCTTGTGAGTTACATATAAACGTACCATCGGGTGGCTTTCCTTCCTGCATTTGTGCTTAGACTTCATCTACGTATCCAAGCGGCGGTGTAGCTTTGTAGGTCCGCATCTTCTTCAGGTGAACGGTTGTTGGATGAGTACGGAGTTGTGCACCGCGGACAAAGTAGTTTGTAGGTGAGGGGACTTACACACTCAGAATGGATCTTTGCACCATTGGTAGTGAAACTTGAGGTGCAGTGTGAGTGGGGGAATTGACCTCTACATTGTTACTATGTGTCCTTTTCCGTGGACGTTAGTCCAGTTATGTGTGTAGCCATATTTCTTCTCCTTGATAATTAGACAGTCGTAAGTATCAACGTGCTATTTTAACACTTTTCTTATGCCATTTTTCAGGCACAGTACGTTGGCGGGGGCATTGTTGTTTGCTATTTCTGTGTTCGATAGAAAAACACTGAGAGACACCCTCATTTTACGACAGTACGCGAGAAGGACATGTCCTAGGCTTAAATCTCAGTCTTCTGGTTGTGCATCCTTGGTGTAAACTTGCATAAGTTCAATTACAATGTGACTTCCTCTTATCACCCGGCCATTGCTTAGGCATTGTCCTTGTCTGTGAGATCTAAAAGGTCTCGCATAGTCCAATAAAGGTTCGGCTTTCAAAATCAAGGTTTTTGTTGCCTATGAATTGATTCAGACATTCTACACTGACAAATCTACCAAATGAAGAAAATAAAGTAACCATTTCTGCATCTTGCGTATTCATATGTTCTACGTCATCTACTTTCCTGAAATACCCTACCATAACCAGGACGTGTCACTTCTCTCTCATGGTGGGTGGCAGCGGACTTGTGATGTCAATAAATGCGCCTTCGTTGGGAACCATATGCGTAAAGGATGACGTGGTGCGATCACTGTGAGTTATTGGCTTTTGAACTTACTGCAAGTGACGCAGATTTCGCAGAAATCGAGTGCCTTTGTTTTCATCGGACGACAGCCCTCTCTCGATGCATTGCGTGCTTGCAATCCACACCTCTCACGAGCAATATGTCACTACATTTAGCACCACTTAAGTGCATTGAAATGGCAGTCACGTGGTGAGACAGGTTGCCTTGAGGATGTGTGAAGCGAATTTGCTAATCACCTTGCTAATTACCACGCAAGTCCTGCTTGAACAGCGATACTCAAAGTTCGACATTTGCCATGCATTAGGCCTCAACATCACCCTTTGCATAAAGCATGCTCGTAAGGTTATTTTAGGCTAACTGTGACAGTACAAGTGGACGATATCATTTCACTCATGCAACCCATAGCATTGAAATTGGCGTGAGAAATGACGACAAAGTGAGAGTGGATTTGCTCACCTGTCATGCTGCCATCCAGGGCTCCAGTGGTGAGAGCTGCCTCATCGGGTAAAGTCGGCACTGCGAGGCTGGCGACACCATCCTCCATCCAGGCCCACTGCGGCGGCAATGTAGGGATCCTAATTCCAGCACAAGGTGTGAGTCCTCCTATTCAGCGATTGAGCAAACCACTTTCCCTGAGTGCAGTTTTGTCCAAAGTATCTAAATGCAAGTAGAATGTCACACAGTGGTTCCATCTGGCTCGACGATGACTTCCATTCGCACTGCTTCACAATAAACATTGTAGCTCCGTTGGTCTCCGCTACGATGACCATCTTCCATGTGGTCCACCACCTGCGTTTGGTGTGCCCGACATCATCATCATCGTCGTCGTCGTCGTCGTCCGGGTGCATAGGCCAATGTATTCCGCCCTTTGTTCTATCTCCTACCACGAATTAAATAAAAACAAGACATTATCAACTGAATGTTGTCGACCATTATAGTGCCAGCATTCAGTGCCATCGTGAGTACTGGTCATATTACAAGAGGAAGTTGATAGAATTGTCATTAACTCAGCCATTGTTACTCTAATTCCAAACAGAATATGAGATGTGGTATGGTATTAACCAACAATAATTATGGCATTTCATCACACATGGTATCATCATCCATTCCAGCTTTCGGGTGGGCATTGATTATGCGATTGCCATAAAGTGTGTCCAACAATCCGATTTACGACTCCAATGATTATACAAGCCTGTAATAAATTTGTGGGACGAGATTAATGAAAAGAAAGTGGTTGGGAATTCAGGCACTAGGAAAGGCGAATGTACCAGTTTAGACGTGCAGTCAGTAAGGGGATTAGCGCACGCGCCCACACCTTCCTCTGATATGCACTCTACCTAATGCTGACTACTTTATTCCTTGCCGTGCGCAGTTCTAGTAATAGCGACAATTTGTTGCAAAACGGATATCTAGGGGGTAAAAATCAACATCCCCCACTATTTCTTTTGCGCAGTAAGCAGCCAGCTACTTGAGAGGAGAAACCGCATCATCAATGTAAGCATTACGGCAAATTTAACCCATCACATGCATGAGGGTAGAAGCTTTGGCCCCAGCTGCGAACCCTGACTCAGGGAGCATTGCCTCAGGGCTCAGAGTTGGACCCTAACCAATAGTGCTCTTCATTCAATACTGACAAATACCACCCCGTGAGCAGAAGCAGTGATTTAACAGCAAAAACCCTCCTATCATTCGAGCCGTGTGCCTCACCAGCATTAGGGGACGCCTTCGGCATCTCAGCCACTAAGGACTTAGCATGGCATGAAACTCACCACTATAAAAATCTGCGTCCAATATCAGCAAACGGAATCCAATTTCAATTAACACAGGAATAGCCTCTAACTCATCACATCCCCATAGAGTGATGGAAAATCAACAGGCGGAAGTGCTCCATTTATGTGCAAGGAGTTGCCATCTATGCACATGCAGCTGCATATTCACAGCAAACTCAATGGTCACTCCGGATTAACGGGTAACAAATGGGTGCGCATTGGGGCAAAGATTTAACCAAGGATAGAGAGCCACACTTAAAGAAGAGTCATGTTGACCAAAAACAGTGTGCAAGAAACACTGGCAAATGCAAAGGGCGAATCCTTCACTTCACCTGATGGGAACAGTTCTAAAAATATCACGTAGCCTCGACAACTGCCACAACCATTAGTTACATAGGCCTACGCA
>NW_020170646.1:4908-7296 GCF_000524195.1 Echinococcus granulosus | reverse complement strand
TTTTTTTTAAAATTGCGAAGGGGATCGTCTCTCCTCCTGCTAATTGTCCTTTAGCATGGCATGAGATGGCGTGACATGACCGCAGACCACGTCGAAAATGGTGAATTTCATACCGATAATTCACAGGCTGTACCACAAGCCACTTGCCCTTGAAACCGACGTCAAGTTGGTCCCTTTAAAATGGGCATCACTTCACTTGATTTGGTGTGGCATGCCATGAAACTCAGTCCACACGCGCTGAATTGTTGCTCCCTTTCTTTTCTCTTAATCAATGCTACAATTTAATTCCAAATTGAAATGACCTACTGTGTGTGCCGGCACTCCTCGTGGAGGTGGATTTCAATGTCCTTTCAACTAGTGGCCAAACACCTCGCTCCTGCCCACTTCTTTTCTTGAACTCATTCAAAATCTTCCATTCATGCCGACAATGCAGCGTGCATCTTCTCCTATCTGCAACATGAATGCTTTCCTCAAAGTAGGTGTGCTATTTTCTGACAACTTTGTCGATGTACATTTGACAATAAGTCGTTGTTCTTTACATGTGCCTCGTGTCCCCACGCACTTCGGTGCAGGCTGTGTAGGAAGGACTAAAGCACATAAGGCTCTATGTCCATACTTCTGTACCGGCATTAAACCGCGCATGCTGGGCAGATGATTCACTTCGAGGCTAAACTGGAACACCAACCACTAGCACGGTTGATTGCCCGAGTCACCACTACTGCATATCTGGCCATGCTCTGCTCACAATTGCAGTAGAGAAGGGAATGGAGTCCACCCTGTTGTTATGACTCATTAGAGTGCGAGGCTATCGGCAGAAGTGGTGGCAGCACGGGAAGGGCAGGGAGACAGACCCGGACCACCAACAATAATCGTGCTAGCTATTAAGGGTGGCTCTGTTATAGGGTGGTCGTAAATAAAGTTATGAGAAAATGACGTGACTTGACTTTTGCGATGGAGGCAAGGGATAGCAATTGTTTGGCAAAAACGGAAGGATTGGAATGATGAAGTGCGAGAAGAAGGAAGAGAGATGGCTAAGAAAGCATTATACCATGATATCTGTGTGCCCTGGACAAATTAATTCAGAACATTTTGGTGATGCGGTACTGCTTTCCTCATTTCTATATTCCTTCCACTTCGTCCATTTATCCATGCATTTATTTATCCGTTTATTTGCCCTTCTGTTCATGCAACTGCTATAAACATGATGGAGGGGTATCATATAGGTAAGTGTGAATGAGATTTAGATGAAGCTAGTGAGATCACTGTAGGCACGCAGTCCTCACTTGGCATGTCCACTTAGAAGCGCTACCGCCTGATGTAATAGGTGGGATGAGGAGTGCAAATGGGGAGGAAGAGGGGGAAGGAAGAAAGGAAGGATGGAAGGAAGGAAAAGAGGACACGAGGACAATAAACGAAGAGATGTCATGGCTTACCCTAACTGGCATGAATCCAACCTGTTCCCTATGCCCTAACCTTTTCACGCGCTTGGGGTGGAAAAGGGAGGGGTGATGAAGTATGAAAAGAGCACATGCTGCTCGGTTGAGCCGAAGTGGGAGGAAGGTGTTGGGGTAAAGTGAATTGCGGGAAAGACGACAGCGTAGAGGATGGCGACGAGTAGCAGAAGACGTTGCACAGCATTGGTGAGCATCTCTCGCCATCAAAATTTCATTCTTCCCCGTTGACACCTGTGGAAATCGATCAGTGGCACGTGGTACGTGGTCCGTTTTCCAACTACGTTTATTGTAGCTGGGATTGGCAATGCAGCTAAAATGGGTTGGCGTGACTATGAACTTGCAGTACATTGTACATTTCACTCTCATCGCAACAATTTGGAAAACCGAAAACTTGTGTAAACAATTGCGAATGAAAAGCAAGACGGTAAAGCTAATAGGAAGACTCCAAATATGTGGCATTAGTAGTCAGGTGCAACCACATATTTAAGGTAAATTCACAAATAAGTGGCTACCGAATACTCTCACCAGTACTTATGCATAAAGGCAGTGGCCTCTGTACGAGTCAAGTGCTAACTGAGTGAAAATGTTTTCGAGGATGCGACCCAATAAATGTCTTCTAGGCTCTCTACAGTATAAATACGCTCCGGATTTGCAGGAATATTTCGGTATAATTCAAGCGTTAGGTAGTCAAGAGCATTAAAGGAGGTTTATATTTTAAAAACATTCAAAAATGCATTAAATCTAGTCTTTGATTTGATAAGCCCTACTCGTGCATGAGCGTAAAGGCCAGCACAGTGCCAAATTTTGAATTTTTCTGCCTACATTGCCACACTTTGGTAAGATATTGGCATAAAACAGTTTTTGCACTTAAGATTGGAAGCCTGAATTAGCAACAATAATGAATGCATGAGTACCCATTTCAAATCCTATTCAT
>NW_020170646.1:3765-4808 GCF_000524195.1 Echinococcus granulosus | reverse complement strand
CTAGCTTCTTGCAAATTTTTTAATGAGTTCATACGATTTGCATTGTCACAGTACTAAATGATGACTATTGTCTTATTAACTACCCAACTAATGGCAAAGCAATTTATATTTAAAATGAGGGCTGCGTATGCACTCTTAAACTTGACTGTTTCAATATTTACAATAAAACCGAAAGTCTAAACTCATTAAGTACTATTAAACATTACAATATTTGGTTGTGGTATAAGGTAGGGTTTCGGACTAAGCAATGGGGTAGAAAATAGCAGCTCAGCTAGCACTGAGAGACAGTCATCATTGCAATTCCATCAAGTAAAACGAAGATAATGGGATTGAGGCAGGAACTTATTAAGTGCTTAAAGTGCATTTTGCTGAGGAAGATTTGTGTTGGGTAGTGGCTGAGCTTTAATTAATTTCGTTTACTCTCGCCCAAATGTGTAGTTACTTAAACTTCACATCTCAGAGCGACCTACGAGTACGACGACTCCTCCCGGTCCACCGCAGTTACTTCCAAGAACATGTCAGTCTTAGCAGCATAATCCATGTTTTTTTTGCTGTTTTTACGTTAATCTTTTACATTTCTGCTTTTGTATATTATACTGTATAAAATACACTTTCTCAAAACGCTATTTTCGCCATCTCAGCACTTTATGTGCTACTTTGGCCCATTTATGGACTAATAGTCCTACAAGTACCACGATTATCTTTGCACTTTTTTAATGCTACTCAAAACGGCTAGATCAGGACCCATTCCAATGCCGGAGATGTGGAAAGTGTTTTTTGAACGCGCACATCTAATGAAACACACGGAACACACTCATCAGGGTAAGTTGCTATTTGGGTTGTTTATAATGCAATAAACTCGCTACTTATGCAACCAAAATCAAAATTGTTATAGCATGGATGTCACTCTGAAGTATTTGTTGGCAATTATGGATGCAAGAAACTTACTTCATATGGGTCGGTATAAATCTGATGAACTGCAGCAAATGTGTCATACCGTTGATGAAGAGATCCTGTTTCTCATTGTAAGCAAAAGATTATTA
>NW_020170646.1:1777-3665 GCF_000524195.1 Echinococcus granulosus | reverse complement strand
CCATCCAAGAAATATAGTATTTTGAGTCCTCACTGTGGGGTAAAATCAAATTCCTATGCTACAGCTGTGTTGTTATGTGCACTACAATGCTACTCTGCCTTCACCTTATTTGTTCTAGCAAACAAAGAATATGAGGCCATTTTATTTATGATTATATGCGGAGGAGGTAAAAATTTCAGTCTAATCCTTTTAACAATTCATGAAATTTAGTTAGAATTCCTCACCTAGATTTGTTGGTTCTACTACTTTCCTAAATAAAGATAATTTCAGTGTCCACTGTGCGGAAAAGCTTTTTCCTGTCATGGCACACTAAACCAATACCTTTCGGATATCCATGAAAGTGAGTCACACAATCGTGATCAACTTGGACAACTTATTAAGGATGAACTATTTAAAGGAGGGTGTTTGGATTCTAGGAATGCAGAAACTGATTTATCGAAATGACGGGTTTTTGTTATTTTACGTTTGATGAAGTATATAGGTCAGATGCTTTCGTCCTAATGCATCATTCACCAACCGATGTGACTCAGGCTACTACACCTCTGGAATTTATAAGATCTGCTCTAACACCCCTTAAAAGGTCTTTAAATTATCTTATATTAGGTCCGATAATTATGTTTTAAGTGGAAATTATTTGTCAACCAGCATTGTCATAGAGAGTTCAGGAGTCGCAGCACGCTGAGCGATTGTATAATAGAGGTTCTCGATAGTAAAAATTCCTAAATTTGATCCTTCATTATCTAATAAACAAATTATTTTTGGTGTTTAAGGCATTTACTTTCTGGATCTCAAAATTTTAGAGAAGACGCCATTTACCTGCCAATATTGCTCTACATCCTTCTTGCGCCAAGGCAGTTTAAATCTTCACATTTCTGAAGTCCATGAGGGTAAGTTGAATACGTCCTAATATTTATTGTAAAGTTCAAGCCCTTACTCTTAGTTATTATGTGGTACTTGTCTCGCCAATTTCTGCCTTTGTAAGGTGGCTTTATTACTGCAAGTATTGCAATGAATCCTTTTCACAGTGGAGCTACATGAACAGACATATTACAGTGAAACATGGAAGAAACTTAGAAAATTTTTAAAAGTGCTTTGATTGTTTAATTTTACCTGTAGTTAAACATAATTTTGTTTTATCTACTTCGCCATATCCTTAGAGAGGTCGTTCAATGAGATCATTTCCTACGACCTTTTACAATTTACTCTAAAAGGGAAACTGTTTTGGATTTTCGCATTGTAAAATATTATTCTTACCGCTTGGCAGGTAGCTTTTCCATGTTAATGGATCTTCAACACAATTTTTTATTTCTTAATTCGTTAATCAGGATACGCCAGAATCAAGTAAACATTTGTAAATTATGAAAGAAACCATTTAATATTACTGCAAAGTTAGAGGTATTTTGTGGAGCTAAATCCACTGAGAGGTGTACTAGAAAAGGGGTAATGCTATTACAGGAAAGCAGTGAATATATATATTCTTAAAAAATCGTGCTGCATTCCTCTAGTCACGATAATTTTCGGGATTGCCTGGATTGCTACTACTACTGTTTTAAGAGCAAAGCCATTAACTTTGAGGTGGACTCCCTTAACTTTCCCATTTAAAAGCATATTGTACTATATTTTTCAAGGCTGATTTCTCACTTTACCACCCTCACATGCTAGCACTGTCACGAAAATGCCCTCTTCAAAGTACAAAAGAAATAAATGTACTCACTTTCTTCCAGGACAGAAACATGGACACCACATAGCTCACCTTTATCGCAGAAACACACTCTCAGCCTCTATGCTAATGAAGCGAATTGCCAACATGTATGCATATATCATCAGTGGCACCATTGCATGTATGCTTCTTTTCATATGATGGAAGCACAGTTTTGTCTGTTTCCGA
>NW_020170646.1:0-1677 GCF_000524195.1 Echinococcus granulosus | reverse complement strand
CTTCGCTTTAGCCCGTGATTTGCCCCCTTTGCCTCTACCGCTCATTGTCCTCTTCGCTAAGCAAGCCACCAACCGATTCAAGCGTGATAGCATCGCGTGACTCACTGCCCCCTACTTATAGCCACCTTCCGTCACACTGAGGCACACTTCTTATTGGCTACGCAGAAGTCTAATCACTTTGCACATCTCATTGGCTCGTCACCGCTATCGTCGCCTGCTATTGGCTCTGACAGTTTCCTCCTTGTCTCACGCGTCGACAGCTGCATCTGAGTTGACCGCATCTCACCTGCGTGAAAATTAATATTTGTCGTCCTCGTTAGCTTCTTGCAAATGGCGAAATAAGTCTCTGTCAAGTGTTTTTTTTCCGCTATCGATTACGAATTTATCCAATATATCGCATCATATTTCAACGGCGGCATCGTACCTTTTACCGAGGATGGAGATGGCGATTAAATTTGGATTTTTTGAGCTAGTCTTTAAAGTTCATGTCATCTTTGATAGGCGGTAGTTCTGCCGGCCCTGCTACCAGTGTAGGTCGAGTATTGTCGGTCTCGTCTTCCTTGTTTCTAGTGCTCTTTAGTCATTCCGTTTATTTTAATTTCAACATATTTATTGGAAGAAGTGGATAGGGAAAACGAGTACAGTGTTTAATTGGGTGAGGTTTCGCAGCCACTCTTAGGCTTGCAGGCCTTCGACTCTGTCACCGAGTTCGAAATGTATTCGCGCCTCCTCTGTGAAAGGAACGTTGCAACATCATAAGTATTGCATTAATAACCTCCCCCTTGGCTGTGAGAAAATTAGGACTATTTGACAAAAAATCGCACAAGAGTGCACTGCTGCGTTTGAGGTGATGATAAGCTACCAATTTCCCTGTTCAACAAGTCCATGGAATATGAAATGAGTTAATCAACCAATAACGTTCGACCTCAGATAAGGTCAACAGCGATTGCGTCACCAAAGTCACATTTCACGAGAGTTTCCTGCAGGGAAGTGTAGTGAATGCAATGCCGAAAAAAAGGTATTCACATATCAGAAAATGAGCATTTAAAATTCCATTAGACCTATTATTTGAAATTACCTAGCTTACTCTTATGAACTACAGAAATATGTCTGTTTAAACTGCTTCGCTGCGGAAGGGATTAATTGCTGGAAAACGAGCATTGAAAATTAGTCAAGAATACTCCTTAGAAATTGTTTTCTTCTCGCCTGTTGCAAAAATATGACTGCTTCAGGAGATAGGGCAGAAGTCAAAGTAAGCGAAAGGCAATGTCGTAGGGGCATAATATCTTCCCACTACAAAGCTACAGCTTGCAAACGAGCAAAGAAAAGAGGCGACTGCTTTGCGAGATAGGAATCACCCACCCTAGGGGTGTTCAAAGTAAGCTCAGCTGCGATGACGTTGAGGCTAGTGGTCGTCAAGTTGACGTAAAAGACGCCAAGCTTAAGGATTGTTGATACAGAAACGTCTTTTCCGGGCCTAGACCTCTCAAACAACCACATTTAGTAAAAGTATTATAATCACATCACCGCATTCATTTCTATCTGGCTGAGTCAGTAATAGTGAAGAACCAGTCCTGTGTAAATTTCTATCATAAAGCAGAAGATTACAACTGCAAGGAACGCTTGCAATTGGCATTTAATGTATTTCACACATTCCTAACACCTTCAGGCAGGTCA
>NW_020170647.1:40873-42559 GCF_000524195.1 Echinococcus granulosus | reverse complement strand
CGATTCAATGCATAAATGGTGGCAATATATGCACAGAGTCAAAGCACATGCGTTTTTGCATCATTTTAGTAGATGTGGCCACCATTTTGCAACAAGAGGTTTTATTAATTTGTCCTGAAAATATGGACTTTACAACGCCATTCTTTATGCCAAAGTATAATTTTCTGAAGCAACAGCATGGTAAGAATATTACGAGAAAGGGGTTTGTAGCTAAAACTGTACAATGGACAGATACTTACTTAAATGCATGCATAGTACTTTTTTAAGGCCTGTCATCTAAATGGCCGATTTAATCCCTTCGAATATTGAAAAACTAGAAGAAAAGCTATGCTAATCAAGCATTTTGTGCACAGGTGAAGTCGACTTGCAAACGTAATTGCCACTTTGACAATTTGGGAAGGGCCAATGATTTATCGAACTCAAATTTGGTGCTCGAGGTGCAAATGGAAGATCTTGAGTACACAATTATTTGAATGTTTGCGACTGACTGACTGAACTAATATTTGCAACGGGGGTGGTAACCCGTGTCAACAGTTGTTAGAGAAGTTGTATTATCTGTAATTATTCTAAACCTGCACGCAGGCGTGTGTGGTGTAGCGGTTAGCATGGCTGCCTTCCAAGCAGTCGATCCGGGTTCGACTCCCGGCACACGCAAACAACTTTAATTCCGATTTCTACTCCCTTAATAATGAGTTTAATCAATTCATGAACCTCTATAACTACACCAAAGAGTTTACTCCTTTGAAAATAATTTGCCAAACTGGATGTCACAATCAATTTAAGCAACTTATCCGATTTCCAAATTACAGTGTTAGAAAAGTTTTGTGAAATAGAATAAGGTTGACAACCCCCTTTATCACTGCTAGCAGTTTTGTTTGATCAATGTGGCGAAGGTCTTTATTAATTACCCAGAAATGTCATCGGCCCAAATATTTCAAGACATCATTCTCGCTGTATATTGGTGAAACCATTCAGTACCACTAATTGCTCCCATTAAGGCACATACAAGCTGTTCTTAATGGGCCGTTAAACAATGCAACATACAACATACTACTTTTTCTTACGCAATACATGCCTGAATTTTTGTCCCAGAAAAGAAACTAGTTAAATATCAACTTTATGCGGAATTAAATTTCAATTGAACTTACTTACCCACACACCTGTTGGTAGGTCATGTGCATGCCCAACCCGTTGTTTTAAATGCGATAAGAAAATGAGGGGAGTAGTTGGTTTGACTATATTGTGCATGTTCGCCCTCAAAATGAAAACCCATTAATGTGTATGTCAAATGTAGTGCAGTGCTTGCGCACTGATTTTTAACTCTAAAATATTTTCACTGGGAATACCGCTTTGACTATGGCAGTGTAAGAAAGGCGGTTACAAGTAATGGCACTTCAGCACGTGCATGTTATAGCCATTCTTGAGGGCAAGGGGGTTGATAGTCATCCATCTCCTTATCCACAAATGTATGTAGGACCACGTAAAACTTCCATTTTACTATTTGAAACTTGAAAAAGTTGCTAATGGCAAAGTGGCAAAAATGAAAGCAATTTATTTTGCAGGCAAAAGGGCCAAATGGGCTCTATGCCTACTTGAGGCGATAATGCCAACAAAGCTTAGAGGGTAGCACAGAATGGGGCATTGACAATGAAGTCGGCCTAATTATCGATATTCCAAGCATTAATT
>NW_020170647.1:39710-40773 GCF_000524195.1 Echinococcus granulosus | reverse complement strand
ATAGCATCCAGTCTAATGAAGAATAGCATACTAGCCACCACAATCTCTCTTCCCAGCTAATACACGTCTCTTGTGCTTCTGCCCTAAAACCAAATTAGAAGCGATCAAGTAAGCTCAGCAGTGGTAGAAATGTCGATCTAGTCCAACCTACGTAAAACGAAGTCCGCAATCAAAATTGACAAAACATTTAAGGGATGGATTTAGGAAGACAGTACATTACCAAAAGGAAAGTATTAACCCTAATCCAATGGCACCACCACGATCATCGTACTTTTGCCTTCGCGCTAGTAGACCAGAGGTTCTTCAATTTATTCATAAGTGTTAAAGAATGCATCATGTAGGAAACTTAACTAGGTAGTATGGAACATTGTTTTGTAGTCGCTAGGTTTACTGCCCCTTCTAACTGGACTTAAGATATTCAAGTATGAGATGCTAAGGCCGAATTTCATGAGATGCGGTAAAATAGCCTAAAGAATATAAATTTCGCCTTGAGGTGATATTGTGCGCCGTTATTTACGTTATTTTACTATTTTTGGGACTCAGCCTTAGCGAGAGATTTGGCAAGACATTTTGTGCCTCACCAAGCATCGTTGTGTCGGTTCAGGCATGGTCCATACTTTGAACTGTACCGGAGATTGAAGTTATCTATGGTGCAAGATTGTCTTGCACGTAAGTTCTGGAGCTGTCTCAGTCACTCAAATGCTGCACTGGGATCTGGGTAAAAACACACTTTACCATCAGTTCATGTGAAGATGCATGGTGTAGATTGTGATTCTTCTTTCTTCATGCACTTGATATTAAAGAGCATACAAAAATTTGTGATTTATTAGCTGTGAAACAGTGGGAGGTAAGGCGAACGTAGTTTGCAGGTAAAAGGTCTAATTTAATTTCCTCATTATGGCGTAAGGTAATTACTTTACTTACCGTTTCGCTATCATTCTGCACTCTTGCCACACATTTTACTCGTTTTTCTCTCGAAAGAAGGGAAAAAGCGCAGATTTCTCATCATCTGCCTCTAGACTCGGGGAATTGTCTGTGACAGCAGCAAGCGTTTCGCTATATT
>NW_020170647.1:37578-39610 GCF_000524195.1 Echinococcus granulosus | reverse complement strand
AAAAGGATAACGGTACACCTAGCAACTTTTCTTCAATTACTTTTGAAACCTTAACAATGCTATGTTCAACAATCAAGCGGGTACTGCAAAGACAACGAAAACCAACCCCGCTTTTAGCATCCAGTCTAATGAAGAACAGCATACTAGCCCCCACAATCTCTCCTCCCCAAATAATACACGTCTCTTGTGCTTCTGCCCTAAAACCAAATTAGAAGCGATCAAGTAAACTCAGCAGTGGTAGAAATGTCGATCTAGTTTAACCTACGTAAAACGAAGTCAGCAATCAAAATTGACAAAACATTTAAGGGATGGATTTAGGAAGCCAGTATATTACCAAAAGGAGAGTATTAACCCTAATCCAATGGTACCATCACGCTCATCGTACTTTTGCCTTCGCGCTAGTAGACCAGAGGTTCTTCAATTCATTCATAAGTGTTAAAGACGTATTTCAAGAATGCATTATGTAGGAAACTTAAACAAGTAGTATGAAACATTGTTTTGTAGTCGCTAGGTTTACTGCCCCTTCCAATTGGAATTGAGATATTCAAGTACGAGATGCTAAGGACGAATTTCATGAGATGCGGTAAAATAGCCTAAAGAATATAAATTTCGCCTCGAGGGGATGTTGTGCGCCGTTATTTACGTTATTTTACTATTTTTGGGACTCAGCCTTAGCGAGAGATTTGGCAAGACATTTTGTGCATCACCAAGCATCGTTGTGTCGGTTCAGTCATGGTCCATACTTTGAACTGTACTGGCGATCGAAGTTATCTATGGTGCTAGATTGTCTTGCACGTAAGTTCTGGAGCTGTCTCAGTCACTCAAATGCTGCACTGGGATCTGGGTAAAAACACACTTTACCATCAGTTCATGTGAAGATGCATGGTACCGTCATGAGACTATTCAGCAAGCATCAGTGGCTATGATGTCTACCATTTCCCGCAAAGTTAAGAAGAATATATCCAAGTGTTTGCGAATTTGTACCGCCACGACTGGAGGGGCGACAATGGAAGTAAAGGCCTCCGTGAAAGGTAAGCAAAACTCGCATGCTGAAAAGATCTATGCTATTTTTTCTCAAATATCGTCTTTCAATGCTGGTAAGATGAAGAGGAATTCTATGCCATCATTGTGGAGAGCCTTAGGGCTTCGACGATCGTAAAAATCTACCAATTAAATTTTGATAGTCAAGGGCTTTTGAAAACCAAAATTTGATGTGATCTGGTTGCATTTGTGCGATCAGATGCTGACTTCATCAAACAGTGGTAAAAGCAGGTAGGAGGCAGCATTCGACGTCACTGATGTCGCAGCGTCAGGATATCTGGCAATTTTCTGTATCCATCCGGTGGTGTAGATTGTGATTCTTCTTCATGCACTTGATATTAAAGAGCATACAAAAATTTGTGATTTATTAGCTGTGAAACAGTGGGAGATAGGGCGAACGTAGTTTGCAGATAAAAGGTCTAATTTAATTTCCTCATTATGGCGTAAGGTAATTACTTTACTTACCGTTTCGCTATCATCCTGCACTCTTGCCACACGTTTTACTCGTTTTTATCTTGAAAGAGGGGAAAAAGCGTGGATTTCTCATCATCTGCCTCTAGACCCGGGGAATTGTCTGTGACAGCAGCAAGCATTTCGCTTAATTATACCAAAATTAACGGAAAGCACTTTTAAACACGATAAAACCTTTTTTTTAAAATAAATGTGATCTAGAAACTTAAACTCAAATCATCAACTCACTTTTTAACCCTCCTTTCTATCATTCATTCGTTGTCCCCCGTCTCCATTGCAGTGCAATCTCGCGAAAATGGGTCCTCATTCATTTTCATTTGCCATGGTGACAGTCGCTTATAAGACGGCGAGAGTAACAGCCGTAAAAGCTAAGCCAATGTTTGTTTTAATGCTTAAATTTTGTGACACAAACGGAAAAACTGGAGATGAGTGTGCTTAAAGTAAATGATTGGCATGTATTAAATTTGGTTTCAATACCTACTGTGGCATAGCGTAATGTCATTGCGAACATTTTTGATGG
>NW_020170647.1:35562-37478 GCF_000524195.1 Echinococcus granulosus | reverse complement strand
GAAACGCTCCTAATGCTAGCAGAAATACACCTAAGAAGAATGTTCCTCTAGCCTGCTTTCAATGTCTCTCATATTTGCACATTCTTCAAAGTGAAACGGATCTGATATGACGCTAAATGTTTATCACTCAAGAGCCGCAATAGCTGCCATTCAACATCGACACAATCCTTTGAGTGGTTCTCAGATTAAAAATATGCAAGAGTAAGGGCTCGGTTTGCTACTTCTCTATCGAGAATTACACGACTTGCCCTCTCAAATTTGGCTTTAAGCTATCTATACCTCCTAATTCAAACGCCTTCAAGGTCTGCCTTGCTTTTTGCGCCACTGGTTTTCATCAATTAAAGATTTCCACCTGGAGTGACATTCCTTTATAGCCCAAGCATCACGTTCTCCTCCTTTCTTCAAATTACACTATGATGCCAGTCCCTTATACATCGAATATCATAACATGTAAATTCGTGCTGCTCAACTCCTCCAAATAGCAAGTATTCTGTGAAAGAAAGCGATGCGAATTAAGGGATGGGTTAAGATGACATTAGTTCCGCCAGTGATTTGCCTTCCACTGTGACATTAGTTGTGCACACACGAGATTACACTGCAGTTCATTTATTTAACTACCAACAAGCATTGAGCTAGTTGCAATGGTCACAACATGAAGTAGAATGAGGCTGCCTTGATACCATCGGGAAGGCTGAATACATGCAGTAAGTTTAGCCTGATTTTGGGACATTATCAGGCATTAACGACAAATGACAGATGAGATGGTTTTGAAGTGTCGGTGATGAAATATTGGTGTAGCACTGAATAACTTACTGGTATAACTTAAAAAGTGGAGAAAGGAAGTTTATTTAAGCAGGCAAGCAACCCAACACCTAACCTAACATGTTGGTGTAGTTTTACTTTCACGTTCATAGCTAATTGTGACCCTATCAAAAGTCAGACACCTACTGCTTACACTGCACGTACAAAGGCGCCTATTGGCAACTTAAGCGGAATAAAGTGTGTATGCGAGTGAACCTTAACCCTTGTTTTAGCTGCACATCCTTCTTTACAAATTACCACTAAAGCAGTGGCAGCATTTTACTACTCATCCCATTTTGGAATAAATACTCCCATATTTGGCTTCAAATTGGCAGATTTACTGCCAGACATGACTTCACTAACACATAAGTCATCTTTCAGAGTCTACTGGGCTTACGAGATTTTTAGTGTTACGTTCATGCATGTCCTCAGGCAAAGCCAAGTCGACCCCGTTAGTCTGCCAAAGGACCAATGAGTGGTGATGTTATTTGGCTTTCCAAAGAGCCTGATATGCGAATGGAGTTCGTGAACCGTGAAGGCTTGGTAAATTAAAAGCCAATTTAATTAATACAGTTCCTGAAAATTATTCGCAAACATTGAGTAGGTAGCATATTTACCCAAAATATCGGTGGTTAGCTCCTTTTTTTCATCTCGCGAATACTTAACATTGTCTTCATCTCCAGTGCGCAAGGGTAGAACCCATCATTACTTATATTGTGTGCTTGTATTTCTAAGACCTCTTTGACATGGCTTGCGACAGCATGGGTAACCAATTAGGCACGTCTGCTTTCGTTAAATAATTACATTTGTGTTAAATTCTTTCGTTTTATTCCCTTGTCTATCCTTTCTTTGATTGTAAATCAGTAGGGCTTTAGTTGAGGATGGTGGATATGTGACATTGATTCTCCCCTCACTAAATAACACGTGCAAGTTTTAGGTAGTCGCTCTAAGTTTTCCTAGGCTTCATTATTTGCAGCACGCGCATGCTGTTGACATTATAATGCATTCGGTTTATGCAATTACCAGGAAGGCAAACCCAACTTGTCTATTTTAACATACCCAATGTTGATTTATTTCAACGTAATTATGAAGCCTAATAATTTGAATTTCAGTAT
>NW_020170647.1:34385-35462 GCF_000524195.1 Echinococcus granulosus | reverse complement strand
CATTTCGCTATATGACACCAAAATTAACGGAAAGCACTTTTAAACACGATGATAGCTTTTATTTTGAAATAAATGTGATCTAGAAACTTAAACTCAAATTATCAACTCAGTTCTTACCCTTCCTTTCTATCATCCATTCGTTGTCCCCCGTCTCCATTGCAGTGCAATCTCGCGAAAATTGGTCCTCATTCATTTTCATTAGCCATGGTGACAGTCGCTTATAAGACAACGAGAGTAACAGCCGTAAAAGCTAAGCCAAAGTTTGTTTTAATGCTTAAATTTTGTGACACAAACGGAAAAACTGGAGATGAGTATGCTTAAAGTAAATGATTGGCATATGTATTCAACTAGGTTTCAATACTTACTGTGGTATCGCGTAATGCCATTGTGAACATTTTTGATGGATCTTCTCTAATTTTTGTGAATTAGCATTATTTTAGAGGTTGAGAATGAGGCTCGTTCGCACTGCGATTTTTTGTTAAAGATCTCCTTTCCGTAATTTCGAAATCTAGTCATGGATAATTGCGAAGAAAATGAGAAAACTACAATATCCTCATACCGACAAAAGCAAAATTGTTAAGATTCCTAATTTCGCTATCTGACCGCAGAAAATTTGGGTTTCCAAATACCTTCGGCTATTAATACTTGAATTTGCAGTTTTTCACGATCCTTGAGGCTACATGAATCAGAACTGCATTTGTAGCGAAATCCAACTCAGACAATATGAACCGATTGTAAGAAAGCTGTTGGCATTAAATGAAATCGACTCCTGTTTCTTATGTTTCTGTCTCGGGTAACATTAGCTAGGAACTCAAGATAATTTGATAGCTGATAAGCGATTCGGAACGTTTGGTCAAAAGTAAATGCAATGTAGTCGGGTCAGGCAGACCAAGTAAAATGAGAAAATATGTTTGGCTCAACAAGCCCAAACAAAACAGTCGTAAGGAATGCTTGCAAATTTAACGCAGGGGAAGGTACTGCAAAACCTCTAGCATAGTCGTAACATCCTCTACCTCAAATCGTGGCGAGTATCGAAGCGCTCCTAGTGCTAGCAGAAACACACCTAAGAAGAATGAT
>NW_020170647.1:32991-34285 GCF_000524195.1 Echinococcus granulosus | reverse complement strand
TTTTGGAATAAATACTCCCATATTTGGCTTCGAATTGGCAGATTTACTGCCAAACATGACTTCACTAACACATAAGTCATCTTTCAGAGTCTACTGGGCTTACGAAATTTCTAGTGTTACGTTCATACATGTCCTCAGGCAAAGCCAAGTCGACCCCCGTTGGTCCGCCAAAGGACCAATGAGTGGTGGTGTTATTTGGCTTTAGCCAACATGAATAAGTAACTAATATTTGCCTAAGAAATTCTAATCCAAATTCCCTAACATATATACCGCCCTGTTTTTACCCTTAATATTCCCTCTCCTAGCCGACATAATTGGTGGCCTTGGCAATTCCTATTGTAAAGTAAAATTCTGTCCAAATAATGCGAAAAAATAGGTTTGGTTTTTAATTATTTTTAAACTACTTTAGTACTGTCGCATGCGAGTTAACACGCAGATAGAAGCAGACATTCTGTTGGACCACTAAGTAACCTGCTATTTTGCTCCGTTACTAAGATTATTTTAGATTTCGAGGCAGAAGCTTAAGCTAACAAGCTTGAGACTAGAAGGAAAGGCAGAAGTGGGTGGCAGAACACTTGAAGTTTGATTACAGTGCAAAATAAAATAAAGATGAATGAGGAAAAACTAAAATTGGCGATGCGTAGGAAACCTTATTGAGTAGATTTACTTAAGAAGGACTCATTCCAAGGAGCCTGATATGCGAATGGAGTTCGTGAAGCGTGAAGGTTCGGTAAATTGAAAGCCAATTTAAGTAATACAGTTCCTGAAACCTATTCGCAAACATTGAGTAGGTAGCACATTTACCCAAAATATCGGTGGTTAGCTCCATTTTTTCATCTCGCGAATACTGAGCATTGTCTTCATCTCCAGTGCGCAAGGGTAGAACCTATCATTATGTATAGTGTGTGCTTGTATTTCTAAGACCTCTTTGACATGGCTTGCGACAGCATGGGTAACCAATTATGTTTGTGTTAAATTCTTTCGTTTTATTCTCTTGTTTATCCTTTCTTTGATTGTAAATCAGTAGGGCTTTAGTTGAGGATGGTGGACATGTGACATTGATTCTCCTCTCAATAAGTCACACGTGCAAGTTTTAGGTAGTTGCTTTAAGTTTTCCTAGGCTTCATTTTTTGCAGCACGCGCATGCTGTTGACATTATAATGCATTCGGTTTATGCAATCCCCAGGTAGGCAAACCCAACTTGTCTATTTTAACATACCCAATGTTGATTTATTTTAACGTAATTATGAAGCCTAATAATTTGAATTTCAGTGCGATCCTTAATAAAAGAGCT
>NW_020170647.1:30428-32891 GCF_000524195.1 Echinococcus granulosus | reverse complement strand
AAAAAAATTAAATTTTGCCCTTAATTAACTTGTTAGTCTATTTGTGCACTTTACAATGCTTAAATAGCAAGTTCATTCTTGCAAACGATGTTTTGTTAAAAGCGAAAAATCCCTTTATTTTTTCTCAATGTTAGCCGCTAAGCCACCAAGCTGGGTATGAAGCGGTTATGGCAGTCTTAGATTCACTGTTTTCTTGGAACTCGTTAATACACTTTAGAGAATAGAGTTTTTTCCTTTATGTAACAATGCTCTTTAATCGTCTACTACTTAAGAGCAAATGCAAATTATTTGCTGATGCTGCTTTTGAGCCAAAGCTATTGGAGAAAACAATGAATACACAGCTTTTGTCTAAATGTGTAAGTATAGATTTTTCCATATGTGATTGTATGACACACATATGACACATTTTCCGTACATAGTTAGTATATCACTACCACACGCACACCTACACTTCCTTGGACTCCCTTCAAAATTTGTGTTTCCTTTCTTTCTCACCTGATATAAGCACATAACTATTAATCTACAGCACATATGAAGTTGTCAAGTCTTTGGAGTGTTTGCGTCTTACTCACCTCCATTGAAAGCTAAATCTGGTGGTATACCTGTCAAGTGTATCTCGGACTTGCGTAAGGGCTAAATTGCTAGTCTTCCTTATGGCACCGTGGAATCCGAAAGGTTTGCTTATAACGAGCAAATGGGATAATGCACTATTGGACCATTGATTGAATCGTTTGAGTTTTTTGACTATGCCGAATGGTCTATCATTCCCGATCACTAACGGTTTAACATGCAGTGAGAAATTTTGAAAGGATATGTTGATGAGTCATATGAGTAACCCCGTTAATGTACACAGCATCGTAAATTACTTTAAGACAGCATTCATTCCAGTTGGTGCCAAGATACATCTGCAATTGATACAAGGAGGTTATACTATACCTTGCGCATCCAAATTTTAACTTTTTTTAGGGTATTTAGCATAAGGCGTAAATACTGTAAGAAATTGGACTTCAGGAAATATTCCACCGCTTCGCTCTTTCCACAAATGCCGCAGAAGGCCCGAGTAAATTAATTTGCATTTACGATTACATTTTCTAGGTAGAATATTTACGCCTAGCTTATAATAATTAGAAGCGCTAATTTACAACGTATTACTATCGTTTTCAATAAGGACTAAACTTCCGGTCTCTTTTTGTTCTTGTTGCAGACACCGCTCTTTGTTAACATAATATGGTACTAATTTAATAATGTCGGATATAATAGGCTAATAAAATCACTGAACCACATTTACGATCATGTGTGAGCGATCTTCACTTCGCCATGGCAGCTAAATTTAATCCAAAAAGTGTCTACAGGTTCTCCGTTACACCAGAAAAATAATAATAGATGTCTGACTTTCAAATGCCACTTAGAATATTGCTGCAAAATGCAAACATTTGGTACTGTTGATACAGCAGTAAAAGTACTTTTTGGTGGTTAACTGGTGGCCCTACAATGTTTTTGTTTCAACTTGATGGAATTTCATAAACAGCTGCGGCTTTTTAAACGTAAAACACCATAAAGTGTTTAAATTAGGACCGGAAGTCACCAATTTTTATTCAGACAAAGTGCAACTGAGAAACCAAAAGGTATGGAAAGCAGAGCTTTTCGGCTATTTTATACGAATTGCAATTCAATAAGTAGTTTTAACAATCTGAATGCCACAGAGGGTTCATTGATGCTGCCCTAAGTGTTCAAGTATCACTGCTAATTAATCTTACGCAGATGTCGATTTATGAGTGTCATTTAACATTTAACATTTAACTGACTTCACTTATACAAGCCAGTTAATATTTTGTTATTATTTTTCCTGTTCGCAGGGTATTCAGGACCTGGGATAAGAGTCAGTGGTTACAAATAATGTGTGTCCGGTCTTCTTACAATGTCAAATTAAGGCCTATTTCATAGGTTTTGGGTTATTTTGGGTGATTTTATCATCAAATGATTTCAAATATGTTTCCACAACTTTTCTTTTTATTACAACAAACTAAATAAAACTCCACTGGCATGACAATTGGGAAGGCGGAATTAAATTCACAGATTTATAAACGAAATTGAGATTTGGGGTAAAAGCGTCCAGGCAAAACAAATTCTATGTTTATTTTTGCACTGGAATGTCTTAAAAACTCTAATTGCGATACGTTTGGCTTTTAAACTTAAGTTGTGGCTTTCCGATAAGCTAAATCAAGAACAATTTCTTTGTTTTTTATGTAAAGAGGGCTTTTCTTAGGAAGCACATGTAATGCGAAATACGAGGCTGACTTATCGGGGCCAGTTCACTCTGCATCTTTGTACTGTAAAACACCAAGTATCGCATGCCCTTGCGTATTTTACACATTTGTAGTGTAGATATGGATACTTATTACATCAGGATGTAGAGAAGACATATGCGGCAAGTGAGTGTCGAAAAGGACACGATGACACTTT
>NW_020170647.1:27982-30328 GCF_000524195.1 Echinococcus granulosus | reverse complement strand
TCTTCTTTCAGCCACCAATTCGTGGCCCTCAACTCCTCCACATCTTTCAGTAAGTTTGCATTCCCTTCTTTCTCTCATTTACTTTACTAACGCCTTTCTTACCCGCGTGGACTCACTCCAATCTCTTCCTTCTCCTCTTCTCCCATTCTAGTGGTCCAAACGACGGTGGTGGCGTCTGCGACATCTCTTTTCTTCCTGTTGTTCTACCCAACCCCAACCTGACTAAATGTTGATCGGCCACTAAGTGTATCACCTCGTGATTTGGCTGCTTCCCTAACTGACCAACTGACTCAGTGATTGACTCCCCCACGTTTTCCTTACTTTCCTACGACCTCTTTTATTGTTCGACTGATTGTTAATAAAAGAGTTGGGTGTTTCAGTTGGCAGTTTCACTAGGCTACGAGTGCAAGACAATGTCACAGTACTTGACCTGAATGCCCACCAGTCTAATGTGATGACCAGCTCTTTGATTGTTGCAATCTCTGAAGCGATGATAGTGGGGCAAATCTTGGATATGCTGAATTGAGAGAATCGGTTGAATGGAAATGCAGTGTTAAAGAGATTGCATTGGCCATAACCTGACGGTGGGTGATCAGTTAATTTCATGCTGGCTAACTCAGTTGTAAATGGTGAATGTCTGTTAGGGAATGAAGGAGGGGGTTAAAATTGTAAAGGGGAAATTGAAAGGCGATGCGTAGTGGAGAAGCGACTGTAGTTGTAAATCCTGAATTGAGAGTAGGAAGTTGGATTGAGGATTATGTTGGATCTATGAAGAGGGCGCAGATGATAGTTGAGCTGCGATAGAAGCGCTCCAGTGTTAATGTCGAAGGTCAAGTGGGAAGAACGTGGATCACTAGTACGCGAGGTCAGATTGCTATAGATGTGTCCTATCTGTGTCGCAATTTCGGAAATCTTAATCTACTTTGATAATGTGTTCAACAATCTCTTTAAGCAAGGAAGTCATGCATTCCGAAGCATTTCTCAAACTATTTTGTCCCAATGTCTAATTTTTGACAATATAATTAGACATAAAACAGGTTCCTATTTGGAAATATAAGATGCCATTGGGGGGCTAGATTAAAATGCCCTGTAGGCATTTGACAGGATAATGGTGCATTGCCATATCCCGGTGATGGTAGCCGATTTCTCCTCATATTTGGCACTCATCTTTGTCAATTATACGATGGAGGAAGGGAATTTGCAAGCAAATGCATGAGGTGATGAAGGCCATCCTTGTCATGTGCAATTGTTTCTATACCCACCTCTGCCTCTGCCCTGTGTTGCGGTAACCCACAGATCGGGCAGTTGGATTAGAGTGGTTCACCTAGCACACTGCCACCTAATTGACCGGTAAATGCTGCGCATACTGTGGATCTCCTTGTGGGCTTAATGTGAATGACTCGACACCAATGGATGTCTGCAAGCAACTAGCTGCATTCGGACATGAGCCAGGCGGCTGAGGAGGGACTACAAGAGTATTCATAGTCACTTCTTTGTCAGTGCTGCCATTGCCTATTTTGCAATGGTTGCCTAGCACCGATATAAATTGCTGGCATATGACACTGGATAGTGTTGAAGTGGTAAGAAAAGGGAGAGGAATGTTGTGCCTGAGGATGAGGAAGAGAAGCTTAAGGAGAAACAAACAAATGTACTGATTATAAAGGGTCAGCAAGGTATTTGCGTATTAAAGGGTGCCTCTAAAGCAGCAAAGGATCCGTCCAGGCACCTTTGTCCTTTTTCTTCCCCTATTTCTTACTGCCTAGCAGATGCAGAGGTGGCGAACTGCCAGAAAACCAAAATTTATCCATCGAGCCATTTTCGTGTATGATAGCTAGGTCCAATTACCGGGTTTTAATTATAACAGATGCTTCATTTAACCGCAGTGATAATGGTTGTGTGCAGATTGGACGAGTGGTTGCCAAGATGGACGGATTTGTGCTTGCATAAGTTGACGTCCACAACGCATTTCTCCTCCGTTTTGCCGTTTGCAGCGACGAATTTCGGTGTTTTCCATATCACATATGTAACTGACTTTATTGTTGGTAACAAGCACAAAACTGCTAAATCCTTATCGAATTCCATTATACGATCTTCCACTGAGCAATTAACTTGATGGTACTCAGAGTTTGGAAGGAGAAAAGATAGAGGCGGAGGTGGGGCGATGGGAGAAAGAGTGGATCGTCGTTATGCATTGCCAAGAAAAGCATCTAAGCCAGATGTGCCCTTAATTCTGGTAGTCATTTATGACAGTGAATCCTTCCATCACAGTTCTCAGTATAGGTAGAGGGGATTATGCGTTCAACTGCAGCGTGCTGATGCTCGTTGAAGTTCTATTTAGGGTCCTGC
>NW_020170647.1:25644-27882 GCF_000524195.1 Echinococcus granulosus | reverse complement strand
GTCCCAACAGAAAATATTATAATTTTACATCTCCTTCGGTAGTCAATTTTGCCTGGTTAAACATCCCCAGTGATGGATAAAAAATGGGCCATAACTAAGTGGAGCTAGAGACTAAAAAACTTCCTATGTCATTTAAACCTAGTTAATAATTTGACTCATCAGCATTTTTAGAGAGCATATAGACTCTGCTTATAATTTTACAACTTGTGGATGAATCCGGTGTGTTTAAACCCACGTAAAGGATGAATATGTGCATCGCGACAAAGGCGAAAAACAGTAAAATGCTCTAAAGATGCAAAAAATGAGTCATGTGAGTGAAATTCTTCTTTTTATTTTTGCTACTGTTACTGATCACCAAAAGGCTATGGTGCACGGATCGACAATGCTATCTAGCACTGTATTTATTTAGCGCTAATTTTAAACCAATAATATGCACCTCAAGAGGTTAAATTGCTACGCCACATTGGATGTGGGTGATAAAATACTGAAACTAGGCGTTGCAGTCACAAATAGGAGGGCCAAATATAACCTTACTAGGATGATGGCACTAAGATCTCATATAAATGCATAACAGCAACTACACACAACTACACATCGAATTTGGCGCCATCCGTCCACTAAGTCATCATTAATTGCTGTCCGATTAATCAATAATTTAAATCATTCATCAATAAGGCAATCAATAAACTGCACTGTCAAAGCATTTCAAACACTCTTACCTAGTACACGAGGTGGTCTACATCGCTCATTGGAATAAGCAACCTGTCCCTCATTCCCCTCTGTTCTCCAGTCTCCCTCCCCTTCATCTCCAGCAATACGGTCGTCGGCGCCACTTTTCAGCACTCGACCCTTTCTTACGTAAGTGCATTACACACTGATACTGCTAGACTTCTGTACCAATTGCATTGCATACAGGCCTTTAGCGTTGTATCGCCCTAAATGTAGTTGCAAGTGAAGGTCGACGTCTGCTATCCTTACCACCGCCACCTCCTTCACCACTAGCCCTGATGTTGAGGCAAACACGACCGGCTCCTACTTGAAGATCCTCTTCTCCCGCTGGCACTTCCTCCTTCACTGCCAATATGAGTCATCCACTTTCCTCTGCCTTTACCTCCTCGTCCGTCTACGTTTCCTCCCCTGACTCCGTCTCTACTCACCCCTTTGATCCGCATCCACTATTCCAACTACCAACAAGACAATCATCTTCCCGTTCTTTGACTTCCATCACCTCCCGTTGGACGACTCCTGTAAATCGCACTTTACCACCTTTATCACTCTCATCCAAGAAATCCATCGGCAACATTAATAAGCATCCCCCCTCTCTTTACATTCTGTTGCCATCTTTATGCCCCCCTGCTCACAGCAATTTCACTCACCCTCCCATTCTCTACTCAGGTCTCACCTATGACCAAGCCGCAATGTCGAGTGCGGTTCAACGATGACGACGACATTGAGTTGGGGAATGAGGAATCAGAATGTGACCTGTGATTATCTGGCTGAGAGCAGGTGGTCGGATATGGATGAGCAGGAGGAGAGGTGGCAGTTGTCATCCCCCCAGTTGTACTACACATCTGTTAGCGTTACGTCGTCATCCTTAACAACAGTATCACCACTATTGTCACGCCAAATATCAGCCGCTTATGCTGCAACGGAGGAGGTAGATGCAAACGTGAATGCGGATGTGGAGGCGAATAAGGGGGACGTGGATATGAAAATCAGATTGATAATGGCAAAGCTAAAGGAACAGAGCCGCGCTTTACCATGTACAAAATTCCCTGGTAAGTGACTCCCTTTGAGCAACCATGTGAATATTTGCTCGGCTGAGGAAGTGTTCCTGTGCAAGACTGTAGTATTTTTATCACTACAAGTAGACAAAAAAATCCAGTCAGTCATTCCGTCGGTCTGTCAGTTAGTCATTTAACTTGCCAGCCAGCTGGTCGGTTAGGGGAAGAGGGAGAAAAAAATGAGTAACTGATAGAGTAAAAGGGAAGAGACGGTCGGATTTGTAAATGAAAAACTGAATGAACGTCTGAATGAAGGGGCTGTTGATGTTGCGCTTACTGCTGCTACCACGAGATGTAGCAAGTTGACGCTTACAGAATGGGCGCGCAGATAGCTATATGGGTGTGTAGAGTATGTGGTAGATAGAGAGATCATGCAGTGGATGGGTAGATGATGGGGAGAAGGGAACTAGTGCTTGTCTTGAAATTTCAGCTCAGATTATATTTACTGCACAAC
>NW_020170647.1:23238-25544 GCF_000524195.1 Echinococcus granulosus | reverse complement strand
CAATTTACAAATGGTAGAATTGAATGTAGATCGGTTAAACTAAATTGTGGTCATCTAAGAGGATGGCAGGTGCTGCTCTCGCTGCATATCTTCCTGCTGACTAGCGTAGAATGAATTAACGTCAGCATGTTTATGCTGCCCCACTTTCTTACCCGCAATTCATTTTAAGAGCCAATGTATGAGAAAAAAAGCCCACTAATTGGCAATCAACCATTGGGTCTTTATCTTATAAAGGATTTTGCATTATTTATTACCAGAAGACATCAAGGTCAATTGAACAGCACTGCACACAAACTGCCATATATTCTGCTTACGTTAGGAAGAAAAAGCGAAGGCATAAATCACCACCGTGACTCCAAAAAATGTGCAATTGAATTGCACTTTTGATCAGCCAGTGCGAATAATGAAGTTTTTCCTAAATGGGGAATATTATTCCCACGTAAAATCTTATAAATTATACAGGGATAATATGCACTACAGAGGCAGAAGAGGGTAAGTCAGATGTCAGTGAGATCTGGAGAAATGATTTTTTCTAAACCAACCGCTATTTAAAAAATAGTTTTATTTGGGACGCACCAAAAATATATTAAAAGATGAATTTTAGAAGAGGAATGCCGTAAGAGGGAAAAGTGTAAAATCTCAAACAAGTGTAGAACTCGGGACATAAATGAATCAGTAGCGACCTAATGTTTTACACTAAACCTTTCCTTCTTATTAATTTGTAAAGCACTCTAACTACGGCTTCCCAAAAATTTTGGCTCCTTTCATATAACTTCTAACGCATCTAGGAGTTCCACATGAGAGAAAGCATATAAGCATGGCAATGGGCCACCCCTAGCATAATTCAAGCGTGCACTGTAGGACAAAAAGGGAAGGAAAAAGACAACTAACACATAGCGAGAGAAGCTGTGTGAATTAGGTGGACAGCATTCCGGGCCGCGGGAACGTATTCTATGACAATTATTTGAAGTCCAGGAAGCCTCACAAAACTGCATCCATTACAAGAAATAATTAAACAGGGAGTCGGTTTCTCGTGCTCTTCTGCATGACTGACTGACAAGTATGTAAGAAAGACTATATTTGTTTCTGCCAGGCAGATGTGAGTCAGCTAATTGCTATGCCAAAGCAGTATACTACTACTTCGTAAGCTAAGTTGTATGCAGAAAGGGCATTAAAGTCTCTCTTAGACTGCCAGTGTAAAGCTTGCTCTTGTTAAGAGCAAAAAAACCAATTAGAATAAGGCTTGATCAAGATGATTGATGAACAAAAACTGAATAGCGGCACAGTGGGTAAGGTAAAGCTTCGAAATGACAGTTTCACGGCAGATGGAGACAGTTCGGTGTAAACACGAAACGATTCCATCAAACAGGACAATGCAATGACAGGATTGGGGGATAGACTTGTGGTAGTCTAAATTTAGTGGTACCCTGTATGAGGCAGTTAAAATCTTAGTAAGGAGATAGATCAACAGATCCTTGGCAGAAACAGGAGCAGGAGATTACGATGCAAGTGAATGCGAAGGTAAAGGCAAAAGCTCATGTATTCACAAGAGTCTGCGCAGCACAACAATTATCTCCCTAGTAGAACAATTCTCCATTAGTGTTGGGGCCACTAGCAATCACCTGCAATGTGCCTTAACTTCTCTTCCTTCTGAGATAACGTATTATCCATTTTGCAAAATTGTGAGTAACTGGTTTCTGTGTATTTGCATCTCACAGAGCCGTTGTAATGCAGATTTTCGACAGCAAGTTTCACTGAATCAGCCATCATAGGTGATTAGTTAGACCCCTCATGGATCGTAAAATATGGGCAAAGATAAACATTCAACCTATTACACAAAGAATGACCTTATCGTTGCCTCAACACATTCGTTTATGTTGGATTCCCACATATCCAGGTTCCGGCTAGGCAAACTTTACTGCATCAGATCAATGTACATATAATTTAAAGGAGAAAGTGGTAAAAGTTTGACGAATCTGATCCTTCAGATGCCTATTTTGCATCGATCGACACGCAACCAATACAGTGAAGACCGTAAAGCATCTAGCCTTCCATGACCTAGCCAACGGTACTATTTCAGGTCAACTACTTTTCGCATTAGCTACTAAGATATAAAGATTCAGCTACAGAGAATCTGCTTTCAAAATACGCACACACATTGCACAGCAGCGTTTATTGAGGAGGACGAAAGTGAGGGATAAGGACTGGACTGGAATTCATCAACGCATAGCACGGGTGTGGATCGAGGGGCACCTGCAGCTTCAAGCACATTCTTAACTCTTTGGCGCGGTTTTGCGACCTGAATG
>NW_020170647.1:21695-23138 GCF_000524195.1 Echinococcus granulosus | reverse complement strand
AGTACATTGCATAAATTGAACCTTCGGGTCCCAATTACAATTCTTTCCTTATTGAATTTGCCTTATGCGCTTGAATACATTCTGAGGCCAATACATCAGCAGAATTAAAAGCGCGTCCTCACCAAGCTTTGCATGAATCCGATTGCAAACGTGGCGCGTATGTGGTAAACATCACCTCCACATGGCTTTTCAACTCGACTCATTCCTCCTAGCCTTGCCAGCTCTCATAGAATGGTACTGCTGTGCACAGTGTCTTAAGTGGTGTTAACGCAACTAGGAGTGCTACCGAAATCCTAGGAACCATATTTTACTGTATTTTGCAATTCGCCAACGAATGATGGAAAAGGGAAGATCGGACTGCGGTAGGGGTCCCTGTGCCAATGTAGTCAATTTGGAGATGCCATTTGGGATATGAGTGCCCCATACGGGAATTAGCAGTTGACCTTAAAGGTCGAACTTTGCAACCGTTTTAACGTGTCGTGTTGTGAAAACGACATTTGGCTCCATCGAAGTTAACAGAGAGGAGAGGTAGCATCGAATAGGGCTGGCCAGTGCACCAGGAGCAGGCAAAGCGAATTTTTCAGCACAAGCAACATCTTGCTGCACCTTCATTGTTATTGATGAATTTACCCACTGATCATTTCACAAGGACACTTTGCTCGCACCAAGACTGAACCCAGAGGGAATCGCAAAGTAAAGAATCGCCTTCCCTACTTATTTGTAAATTCCTCAATGTATGTAAACCACAGATCGTGGGGTGATAGGCAGGGAGTCGAGGCAGAGATGGGCATTGACTAGTAATTGGTTAAGTGAGATGAAGATGTTCCCAGCTAGGCACCGATCCCATGCATAGCGTTCGTAGAATCAATAATGGGAGGACTGGCGCATGTCAAGTGGTTTATTTACATCGACAACAATCACGCATGAGGTTCCAGTAGTGGTAAAGTTTCCACACGCCATTACTTGGTTTCACCAAGTACTTGTGTCTGAGCCTCCGGAATTCGCTTCATCAATGGTGAGGAACAGGAGTGGCTCAAACCTGGTTAAGTGTATCAAAGGGTGCAGTCAAAAGCAGGGTAAAGGTAAGGGTGCTGTTGGAGTGCATTGTACTAGCGCAACCCTCCAAAATACTTTAACTTCGAGGTCTTCGACACTTTGATTATGGTGCATCTCATTGTGCTCCTAGCTGTGCTAATCACATAAGGCGGTGTGGCAAGACATGGAAGTGAATGCTAAACAATGGAGTATGCACACAGAAATAATCTCTGCTAAAATTGTCCAAGAAAATAGCGGCAAAAGATTATTTTGCTAGTTTTGTGTTTGAAATCGTAAAGGGATTCGGTAATCCGCCTTAGTTTTAGAATATATACAATCCTGACACAAACGGCTAGGAAACGTTCTGTTCAGATTTTTAGCTAGCTAAAGACACGAGGACTTAACCTG
>NW_020170647.1:19906-21595 GCF_000524195.1 Echinococcus granulosus | reverse complement strand
CAAAAACAAGACCTGAGAAACAGAAACAGACACAATTAATTTAGATATGGAAATGGAAATTGGAATGAGGCATTACTCACCTTAGTGACGATTTGTGGATGAAATGTGCCACAGACAGAATGGACATTGCATGCTTGCAAGTACCATAAGTTGCTGTCCATTCGAATGACCTCTCCCTTCTGCCTTGTCTGTACTCATGTCAGTTTCATTTGGTGTGAGAGGAGATGCAACCCTGCATGGGAGGCATTGCGTGGACTGAGACACAGCAGTAAAGTAAAGTAAACTGCCTATAATTCAAGGAACGCTGCCCCTATCAACTGCTACACCCACTAGATTTTCTATTGTAAATATCACTGATACATGTTTTGGACCGATTAGGCTGTAAGAGTCACCACACACCTCGCCTAACACCTCCGTTGATCTGAAACATGCGTTGCCCTCTCGTAGCACTTTTGTGATGCTGCGCGAAGTAACCGACCCTACAATGCCTTGGCTTGGCTATATTCCTGGTCAAACACCCGCCTTCCTTGGTATTGGTGTGCTGGTCAGGTAAGATGAGGATTAGTTGCTGAAGCTTTTTATTCATTTATCGGATATTGAACTCCTTACTTGAAATAGTAGCAACTCGATATCTTCTGATTTGCAGTTAGCTAGAAAAGGATGCATTTACCGCCGTTTTCAGCTATTCCATCTTAATAACCTACATTGATCTCAACCCAGATTTCCTGCGTAACCGGCGGCTTCTAAGAGCCTCACATTTTTAACACTCGCGCCGTTACTGTAGCGTCCCGAGACTCCCTGAAGACGAAAGAAGACAAAATACTCGGGCAGAATATATGTATTCAGCACGGAGAAGGTGTCTGGGCTATTGGCATGGGCCAAAAGGCCAGCCCACCCAGCGGGGTACAAGAGGGCTAATTCGAAGTACAAAAGTGGCGCCTCACCAGAACCGAGGGATAAACCACTATCGTATTACATTACATCCTAGTTTGTTAATACTTTATTCTGTCGGGACTCATTTTGGTATGTCTCTTGAATTGAGTATCCCAAATGGATGAAAAAAACAGTGATGCTACTGGCCCATAGCGCAAGTGCGAAATGAGGGAGCATATCATGATGTTCAATACAAAGTTAGATTCATTATCATTTTATGAATAGGTTAATAGCACTTAGAGTATTGTATGCCCCGAGTACTTGGTGATTTACAAAAATCGTGCTTTCACATCAAGTAAATAGAAGCTTAAATGCTTTTGCGAACTTGCACCTTGTTTATAGCAGACTAAAGCTATCTATTGAAAACTAATTATTACCAAAGGCAAAGGTCTGTTCAGTTTTTTCAGAAAGTTAATTGGAACTTGCCTTTTCGGGGGTAAAACTATGCGCAAGTGATCGCATCTACGTACTGCTTACTCATTAACCAGCTGCATGCTCAATTTGACAAAACTTTAATTACTAGCTTTACAGCCGTGTGATTGTCCACTTTTCTTACCTGAGCTTGGCTAATTGCATCAAATAATAGACCAAACAGGCTTGTGGATTTGAAAACATTTTACTTCAGGAGCTACTGGAATTAGATAAAAGTTTGACACTTGGCATCATATTAAAGCAATCGATTGCTTGGGATTTGGTGGTCGATTTCCCATAAGACATTGGTTGTGAATGCGTTACCCTACTTTTTGGGTCCAGAGC
>NW_020170647.1:18348-19806 GCF_000524195.1 Echinococcus granulosus | reverse complement strand
GGTTTAGCAGCATAAATAACAAAAAAGCTAAATTCCTCATAAATAATATCCATATACAAAAATTGAGGATACCACTGAAAATGGCTCTTATATTTGTTTGAAAATCGAATTTTTTCTAATTCCTTAAAGATTTCTGCATATGCCTAGTTGTGCTACCGTCCCCGCGGAAATGTCCAGACATCGTCAAAACATTTTTTTCTAATTTTTCAAAAGTGATCAGTCGAAAAATCTCCTAACGCTATTATAAGATGTCAATAATTAAGCGCCCAAACTCCATGTTGTTAGCTGGCATGCGAATTACGCAAATTTCATTAAATCTGCGCATTTTTCCATAGGATCACTGATCTTTCCTTGCATTGACACGTGTCACCTCCAGTCAGCTGATATCTCACGGACTTTTCTATTTAATGCCCTTGCAAATAACCGACAATTCGCATCACATTTACCGTTAAAAAAGGTGTCTATTCCTGTCAAAACTCAAGACTATAATTTGGTTAAAATTTACCTTACAATAATTGGTGGTGAATCTCAAAGGTGATAATATAATAATTTTTTTGACGCAGGCCCCACAGAATGAGAGTATTAGGCCAAACAACTTTTCCAGTTTATTAATCAAATTTGAAGCGCACATTGTGATCATTAGTTGGTGCATTAGGCACATTTAGAATGTACAGAAGGATAAAAAAATACTTTGTTTTGAAGCCTTTGCAACAGATGTGCATTAAAGAATTGCTAAATAGACTAAGGATGATTGCATACAGTTGGAGTTTTGCATTGATTAAAATAATGATATAGGATGCTGCGGATCTCTATAGGTATACCGAGGAGCATGGCGCACGCTCAGCCTCATGGGCTAATCAGAAAAAGTAGTTTTGGCACACGTCGTGCACGAAACAGTTTGATTGGCGGAGAAACTGATGTCGAGTTTTGTGTAGTCAAGCCATTAGCAGCCTTTTCGTGTGTGTACACATAAACACAGCAATAAAATAAATTGAAACGAATTTAGATCAGGGTTGAGCTCATTATTAAAACAACCAGAATACGAACTATCTTTAGCGATATTTTGCTAGCAAAGATCAAGTAGTGCATGTTAGAACCTATTTGTTTAGTCAGAAAAAAGAAACTTGGTTTAAAATTTATGCTAACTAATAACACTAAACACTGATCGTTTGGGACAAAGTCAATTAAAGACTGTTGTTGATGGCTAAATTTTGATGGATTTTTCACCATCACCACGCAATTTGTAATAAGCACCTTGAAATCGGACGCCTCTATTATTGTGTTCATTGCTCCATCCTCTAATCACATTATGTAGCTGTACAGACCAGAGCTCTTTCATTCCGTATAAATGTGTAAATTCACAGATTAATCTATTTTTGAATATAGGGCAATCCTTAAAATATCACCGGTGCCTGTCCATTGTCGAGCATCTTTGAGGCGTTCTCTTTCCACAGTGTA
>NW_020170647.1:13487-18248 GCF_000524195.1 Echinococcus granulosus | reverse complement strand
TTGGAAAAATAAATGTATAGATTATGCGTTAAGTTGCTGAATTTCCGTCCACCTGGTTTTGCATTCATGTAAAAGCACCCGAGAGCTTCAAAGACGTTCATGATGCGTTATTCTGCCAATAATAGATAATATTGATGTCGTTATTAGGAACAAAAGCGTCAAATCACTCTGTGGATGTTTACCTTTTATGAAATTCCTTTGGATGCATATGCTGTAGGCGATGTACTGGTGGGAAGGGTAGGGAGCGAGGGGTGGTCGGAATAAATCACGTCAGCCTTTGGAGCTTTCTCCGATTTGTCTGTTTCTACTAACCATAAAAGTGTCCATGTCCAGAGCCAAAAAAGTTTACAACTTTTGGTCTCTTCCGCATTTCTGAAATAAAAAGAAGGAATGTAGCTCCTTGTTGTTCTAGATGGTAACAATGGAGGCTAAAAGCATTTCGTATGCTCCATTTTATTTTCAGACATAGCTAAGTGCCGGTTATGCCTTCCTTATTCTGCTAATAAGCAATTGGCTTGAACAAGAAAGTTTGTTTTTTAGAAACGTTAATCATCTTGTTTTTTTGGCACAGCTCCATGCATTGGGGGAATCCCTACGTTGTGACAACTCCCGACCACGTTGGTAACTTGGGTTTGTCTGACCTCAATTGCGGCAATAACCAACAATAAATCACGTTTTAGAGCAGAAGGTTTCTAGATCATACATTCTGTGGAGACGTAGTTTCTCCTGATTCTAAAATTCTTTAAACAGCGAAATGATGAAGTGAAGTTCAGATTATGAATATCACTAGCTGAGTTTATGCATATTTTACATAATAGTGTTTGACCAATCCAAACCACTGACAGGCGCTTCCAATGACCTATGTTTTTGAAATGCATTCATAGCCATGGTAGATAACGGAAGCAATAAGAGATGGATTGTGACTTTGTTTTTGAATTTAAATTTATCTGTTCAAGCGTACATTATAATATGCCCTGACTTAATGAGACGAGGGCAGCAAAAATGACTTCCGTCAATGCCAATTGCTTGCAGAAGGTGGATTTATTTTTTAAGATGTCAACATCAAAATAATGAATTGAATTGCACAAGGATGGCTGAATGAATGGAGGTTAGTTCCTCTTGCTTCGCATTGAGAGCAAAGGAATAATTGATAACAAGTCTGCATAATTTAAATAACAAATCTGTGATAGAAACAGGAAGTACTCTTAGGGAATGTAAAACTCAATCAATGGGCGTTGGCTAACAATAATTTGAACACAACGGCTGCCTGTTTGGCCTGTTTTGGGCAAAAAGATGCAGTCATCAATTGTTTTAGGTCCTTGTAGTGGAACTAACGAACCAGCCTGGTGATGAGAGCACTTAGAGAAAAAGCATAAGTGGGGCAAACAGTATGGGTGTTCGCTGACCCTATTCTTTGTAAAAGTAACTTTAATGCTGCAAACCTGCCTGTCTAAGGATAAATTATTTGCGAAATGAAGAATATTGCCATATTTAAATCAAAAACAACATTGATGTTAATGTCAGGCGATGGAATCTACTCGCATTTGGTCCATAGCCATATTACTTAAAGGGAGTTTTAGTTTTAATTTTGATTGTCAGTTTCTCAAAGATGGAGTCTCAATCATGTATTCCCTCTAAGTGACGATTTCTGTCAATTATTCAGTGATCACTTTCAATAAAATTCTCCCTTTTCCCTATGGTTTTACTTTAAAGTTGTTAGCAAACACTGCAATAACTTGCAGTAGGTTGTGCTGGTAAAACAATTACATTTGCACTCGCAGTGCTGTTGACTTTTAGTGGTGCATATCGCATTTCTAAATGCGAGTGAAAAAAACCCCCATAGGATTGATTAGAATGATAGAAATGGGGTTCTGTTTGAAAGCGATTATGACAATGACTTCTTTTGATGAAAATTACTTGGGAAGTGTGAGCTTGTTTACTTGAAAACCATATAATAAACAAATGATTGTCATTTGTAACTCTATTGTAGACACGGTGGAAACCGTTACGGTTGTGGCCACTTGGCCTACCAAAAGCTGATCATGGCGTGATGCCCGACGGTGAATCGCGAGATTCCATCCCTTCATGTAGACCAGACCACTTTGCTGGGTTGGTGTATCTGGTCCAACTTTTTCTACTGATAGCCATCCGGTTAATTAATTTAAGGCATTACCCTCGTGTACCAATTCAACTACGCATTTGACGATATGCCTAGAGGTGACGAGACCAAAATATTACCAGCTATTGGCGTTGGTATCACAAGTAATAAGTGAGACAGTTGTTCGTGCTGATAATTATTCATATTTACCTACTTTTTTTGACAGCAGACGTATAGTGAAGGTAAGAAATCAGTAGTGATGTGACGTCGTGGAGGATTCGAGGCATAAGTTGGGTCTGAAGTTGGTTCAGTGTATTTAATTTGCACAAATTTTCGAGTGACTAAAATGTTCTGCTGGTCTTCGCTATGCTTAACTGTAATGAATTTTTTGTAACTTATGAAGACTTGTAAAGTGCACGTGGCTATTCACATAAATTATAAGGCACAGACGTGTGTCTGTCAATTTTTGGCATGCCTTTCTTGCTTCATGTAATTTTTAATCATTTTGGAGCATTTTCGATCACAAAGGTCTGTCAGATGTGGTAGATGTGATTAGAGCTTTTCTGCTTGACGATTCGACTGCACGACTTTAGAAACTGTTTCTAGAGGTATGCAATGACGGATATAGTTAAAGAATTTTATTTTATTGATGAACTACCGAGAGTGAGAAAGGGCTCAATTGTCGTCGACGTCTACCATGAGTGATGAAAAGTGGGTTTTTTCTTCTGCAAATTAAGAAGGGAAAATAAAGCACGTTGCTACTTACACCGATGTTACTCACAAATAAATGGATGACATTATGCGCTTGGAAGAGAGTTAATTGGTATTTTTTTAGTACTTCATTCAAGTGTGTTCTAGATTGTATACTGACTGTCTAGTAATGAGAAATGTCTTCTGTATTGCAACGATCGTAAGCAAATAAATGTCATTATTTATCTCCTAACAATCTGCTGTCCCACTACACACGCCACACCTCTATGGTACACAACGCTTCACCTCCATAAGATTATATATGCGTGCAAGTGTATGTTATGAATTACTCACCGGTTAAGGACCAAACAGCAATCATGGCCCAGACCTATCCATCCGAATTAGCTGGATACTGCTCAAGCGTGTCCAAGACAAACACCACTTTGAAAGAATCGTGAATAGCTAGTTTGTAGAAAGAAAAGTTTGTTGCTGAACGTTGCGATCCCGCACCACACTTTAAGTTAAGCGGAGGGGAAATTAACACTGTCTAATCCACCTTGTTTTTTCCAATTAAAGACTATCACCTTATCTTGGCAATAGATGGCATAATCATGAGCAAATAGGAATGGGATTCGAGCAACGTAGATGCTTAAGTGAATAGGGCAAGATTCAGCTAAATTTCTCCAGAGACAAAACGTGTTTCAAAAGTGGAAAGGATTTTAGATTGCTAATGATCACTGCTTCGGTGAGTGTATCATTTGATGGGATTTTCAGTAGTAATAAAAATTGCGCCGCATCATTTGCTTCATGGTAATAAGCTCAATCTGACTCCTAATCAGAAATAGATGCAAATTTTGAATTCCAATAGCACCGCCTGTTTACAGCGAAAATAGTCGGAATGCTAAATTTGTTTAACACATCACAACGAGACAGTTTCTAGAAACATTGCGCTCAAATGAGTTGGTGGGTCCCAGTTTCCATAATGTGCCTGATTATCGCCCTACTGTAATCACAGCAGGGAATGGTTATTCACTTATGCATTTATTTAGAGGCTATTACAAGAATTGTCTACGATTCCTTATCGGATTCGCTTGTATGATTCCGAGTTTCTTACATTTAAGTCCGGTCTGCGGTAAGGTGGATAAAAGGCCATTGACAGTGGCAAAAGTGTATTACATGTACTTTATCATGTTTTCATTCTTCGCCGCTATCATTATGTGCCTTTTCCCGCTGCTCCCTCTACCACATTCCGACGAGCAGGTTCACAGACTGACCTTTTGACGCGTAACGCCGGTTTCGCTACCACTGCTGCTTCCTTCATTCCTGTCGTCTACACTCACACCAGCATTGCGAAGCGTGAGATGCGACTGGGCTAGGGGATTAATTTTAACCTGCTAGAGGATGAAGAGCATGGTAAGGTGAGGGTCAAGGAGATGGCCGACCAATTAATGGAGGATCAAGAAGGAGTGCAAAAATGAATTGCCCCTGAGGATGTCTATTGTTGGTAAATTAGGTGAGTATTAGGGACTCTTTTTGCCAACGGACGTCTGATTATTGTGCATTGAATTTCTTTATCAACCACAGTGAGCATACGACTTAGAAGTAAGACCATTAAAGGAGCTGTGCGATCAAAATCACTTAAACTTCAAACCATTTCGATAATTTAAGTGTGGTTTTACTCTACTTTTCCTATCTCTTTATCAAGATTGGTTAGCAGGTTCAAACAAAGATTATAAAAGCATAATATGCTTAGGCTTCTTTTTGTAGTAAAAGTTTCGATAAAAAGAATTTCTCAAATCTTCACATTCAGGCTTTACAGCATTTTCTTGAATGATCCAATCTTTTTCGAAGCAATAATTAGGAATAATCACGTTTGTGACAATTCAATTTGAATTACAAAATTTAAGCAGGTATCGTACACAAAGTGGTGTTTTTTCAGTCTTAAATCGACGATCAAAATGAAACCTCTCCCT
>NW_020170647.1:10137-13387 GCF_000524195.1 Echinococcus granulosus | reverse complement strand
GACTTGGTAATAAACATCGACATCTTAGATGGAAAATAAACCAATGGTTAAGGCATAGCGATGTTTTGAAGGGATCGAAGGGTACGCTGTAGATTACGAGGTTGCTAAAATTTCTCCAAAAGTTATGCTCATTTACGGTGATGATGCTGGTCTTTTGAGAGGTACTGGGAACTACAGCGTTCCCGAGGTGAATGCACAGTTGCGAATTGTCCTTCGTGCAGACGTTGCACATGATAAAATTGAAGAGTCAAACCAGCTGTGTCGCTGACGGTCGCTGACACGGATCTGCTGCCATTCCACTGCAAGCGTAAAAGTTTCCATTAACTCTACTTTTCAATTTGGATCACCGATCAAAGAGACTTTGAGGAAATGACGGGCATGAATGGATCCTCACGGAGTGAGGATTCACCACTTGGTCCAATCTTCGTGTCAGAATTTCCCAAATTGAAACTGTCATGCTGTAAATATCCACTGACTTTGAATAACCGGTGATGAACTCATCCTCGTGACCTTGGTTTTGGTAAGAGAAAGAAAAGTGTGTACACTTGAGGCTTTTGTGAAAACGGTGAGTACAGCAGATACCAAACAGCTTCTTGCCTTTGGCGATGACAGAAAAGTCAAATCTGTACCAAACTGAAGGAATAATTGGACTGGGAAACTCATTGTCCACACCGAAACCGGAAAACATAATTTTACGCTTGGAATCGAAGCAATCATCCAAACAGTGGAAATACGAAAATAAGGCTATTTCACCTAGCCATCATCACAACAGACCTACGCAGCGGTAATACCATATGCTACATAACTCCAAGCCAAGCTTTGCATTAAGCGATTTCTGCGTAGGCGATGAAGTGAATCAGACTCTCATAAGGGTTAAAGCCTGTTTATATCATTCCCCACTAAAGCTGCTTCACATGTGATCATTTAAACACGGAGATGAGCGTACAAATATAAAGATGGAAGGGTTGTGAAATATGGCAAATGCAGTTTCTAAGCTATGGAATTGCGTCTTTTCATTTATAAAGTCGGAGTCATAAATTTGATAGTATCACGCCTCACATTGACCATTTAGTCCCCTTTTTTCACTACCCTCCGCAGTTCAGATGTTTTAACAATGGCACCAAGTGCCACTCATTTTCATGACTATTCTGTTAAAGGTGACCTGAAAAAAATGCGTTTCTTATTTTTGACGCTAATGGTGGACAATGAAACCGGAATTCCACATAAACGCTCTGTTGGCAGGGAAAATGGCAACGTAAATCCGAGGCCTCCAGTTATTAACGCCAGTTTGATTGATTATGCAGAGGAGGATCAGCGACACATCAAGACTTATGCCATTGTACCTCCGGTGCCATAAAGATGCAGATCCCAGAGCATTACTTGCCAAATGTTTTACTTGGCTTCCGAATAAATGACTAAAGGCAGGAGAGAATGATTTAGCTCCAAGAGAAGGAGGATGCTTACGTTCCTGCAGGAAGGCATCTATCGCTCGCTCAATTACAACATAGCGAATGTCGACCATTCGAGTGTTTGGACCGGCACCAATGAATTTGACGATGTTTGGTTGATTGCAGGTAGCAAGTGTATAGGCTTCACGATAGTTGTATATACGTTCAACAATCGTGTTCATGAGTCTGAAATCCTTCTTTACCACCTTTTTACGTCGGTATGTCCCAAATGAGACAACTTGGCAACTCCCTCCTGAAATGCTCTTAAAAACGTAGAGAGCTCATTTTGTGAACGCTCTAGACGGCGTCCACTCCTCCTATCCCCGCCATCGCTATTATCATCGGCGTAGTGAGAGCAGAGGGTGCCAATCCCACCGAGATCGGCGAAGTCAATTTAATGGGTAATCCCCTAATTTTGACCTTGTGTGGTTAAAATCAAGTGTGTCTATTCTGTATTCATTTTGGGTTCAGGTTTTCGTTGCGTTTTTGCATTTTATTCATAACAACCTTAGCATTAACTAAACTACCAAGTTAGGGTAATCGGTACGGCTTCCACAATGGATAATCATGCCTCATTTTAGTTATAGTGTCTTCAGTTTTTTGAAATCAAACGAAGCTTAAAAATTGTCAAAGGCAATGTAACTTTTGGTGATACCTTACGTGATGATTCGTGTTTTTCCTCTATTTTGACGCTTTGATGTGTGTATGTGTAGGTTTGTCATGGAGTAAACCAAAGTTGGGCACATATACCCCTTCTATTTTTAAACCGCCGGTGAGGTATATTTGTCAGTCTCCCATGGAATGCCTTGTAGCGACGCAAAAATAACTAAAACCGCTATGATATGCAATGACTGTATAACATGATCTTGTTGCTGGAACCTTTTAATCAACTTGTTTTTTATTCTTCAGCCACTTCTGAGACGACGACCATCATTCGCTTCACCGTGACGATTGCAAAAGTGATGAGGGCCGAGAAGGAAGGGTGAAAGAAAGAAAGGAGAGACTAAGTCAACTTGAGCTGCTAACATTAAAGGAGGAGGGAGTAGTTTTCAAACACGCTGTGCTCTCCGGTAAAGAGGCCTAGTTGAGTGTCTTCTTTCCTTTAGCTTGTAAATGGACCACTATGTGTGATGTGTATGTGCATTTACGAATCAGAATTTCTCCACTCGAGCGTTTATTTCCTGTCTGGTGGTGGGGTAGGAAAATGAGCTAAAATGGAACTGTTGGCTGGGTCATGAGAAGCAAATAGCCTTTAGTTTTCTTCGCATTAATGCGAGGTGGGCATCTGGAGAATCGGTTTCGGTGGCTTTGATTGGATACAGCGATTACTCTCCTCAAGGAGCCAGATATGTAGACATTTCGTGTAAACCACCGATTTAAGCTGCCGATAGCGTATCCTCCTCCTGTGAGTGAAGTCAAACGCTTTGGTTTCGCTGCTGTGTCACGGCCGATTCCAGCCCGCCTGCTCACTTGTGATAGCTGAGTCAGAAGAAAGATTATCCCTGAAAGGGAGGCAGAAGAGAAGAAATAGACAGAATGTTGCCCAAACCAGAATGAATAGATCGTTGTGGAGTGCTTTATGCGCAGTATATTTAACTGCGCGAATCAACTAAACCTCCTACAGACGTATCATAAAGCAATGTTCACGCCACTTATGCCGCTAGTCTTCACCCTCCGAATTCCTACATAGAGGCCTCAACAGTAACTCAGTTCCACGTTTAGACGAAAATGAGGAGGCCTATTCAGATCAGTTCCTATTTAGACTAAACCACTCATAAAACAAAAGATTAGTGTAAATTCAG
>NW_020170647.1:8370-10037 GCF_000524195.1 Echinococcus granulosus | reverse complement strand
TCCGTTCCTCGTGGGCCTTGTCAAACAAATTTTCTATGAATCGAGAGTTGTTCTAAAAGTGTCTGCAGGACCTTGTTTGAGGAAGCCTGGCTCTGTCTTATGACACGAACACCATTTTTATTATTAATATCACAAAGGGAGGTGTATGTCAGACGGAGTTGTCTGTAAGAAGCACGTCACGAACATTGATTCCTCACATTAGGCCTGTTTGCTTATTGAAGTGTTTTGAATGAACTGGAGTGCAATGATGTAGGGAAGGGAGTGGAGAGGAAAGAAACAAGTTGTAATTTCGCTATTACTCAAGCATGTCGACCGAGATGTAGCAGGAGCGCCCACAACTGAGTTGACTGTGAACGACGCTCAAGTCATCGAATCGATCAGATGTGGCCTATCGACCCGATGCGGTCGCACCCACGAGTAGCGGTTGAAGTAACTATCTGACCAATGGCTGATCACACACTGTAGAAATGAGCTCTGGTTTCTGAGGCTTCATGGTGCGTGCTGATTATGCTTACAGGCTTAAATTAACTCTGTCATTACATAGGCGTCGAAGGAAAACAGGTGGAATTTAGATAATCTTTGCGAACCCACTTTTATTGTTGACATGTGCAGCTCTGCCAAAACCCCTCCCTCCATTTTTTCTCCTGAAGTTTACTACCAGGTAGAGATTATGTTAACTAGCTTAGGTGCCCAACCGGTTCAAGTGCTTTTTATCGGTAAATATTCTACGGGTTCTAGCATGTTTGTCAGGCGCGACAAGGGCCACGGGATGGCCAACCTTTGAGTATTTCATGACTACCTTTAACATCGCACGGGCTCCATGTTGATTATGGGTTTACCAAAGTAAAGGCAAAATTCGAGTTGATTTGCCCAGTCTCAAAGTGCCCCTTTAGGCACCATCTCTTCACTACCATTCTTGAGTGAAGTCAGTTTTAGCGTTCGCATCAAATAGCGATTTTGCTGATAAATTGTCGCATCAACGGTGACCCATTCAGAGCACTCATCAATTATTTGCATAGAGATGCACAAGCAACTGGCAATGGCATTGTTTCTGCATTTGCTAGAGGTAAGTGACTTTTTGAATATTACAAACAGTTTAGCGATGAAATGGAAGTACAGCACCTTCTCAATTTATTACAATTCGGAAAGATTAAGGATTGGGTAATTTTCCGCTTAGTCATCAACTTTTATGGTCAATCTGAGGGTGTGAAGAAAACACGATTACAAAACCAACGATTTGTAAAATTTAATGAGCAAGCGACGGAAAAACCAACCCAAAACCTTTCATTTAACGGGTATAACAGGGACGCTACTAATAGTGATGGCAGAAATCCCCCGAGTCATCGTTCAAAGTGAACAGAAGCAATGTTGGTATATACATTCGTAGGCCAACGTGTGACGATGAATTATGGCCTGCATATTGCAGATGTCTAAACGTGCAAATTACTCTAAGCGTATTTGATTTACGTTAATGCGTCAGTCATCAGCTATATCTTCGGTCTTAGCCTACAAAACTGCAGTCATTCCTTTGATTTCTGCTAAAAGATATAGTTCCTCTTCCCAGTACACCAACGCCGCAGTGACTCCTGATAGTATTTAATCCTGCATTTGGAAAGCCTAATCTTGAATTCCTGCCAGATGCATAACCTGCCATAGAATTGTGCCAA
>NW_020170647.1:7156-8270 GCF_000524195.1 Echinococcus granulosus | reverse complement strand
AAAGACAACAATGCAATCGTCTGCAAATGAGTGATTTAGTAAGCCATTAACCTGAGTGAATGAGTAAAAAATGGAATGAAGGATGAATAAAGGGAATGACTGCTGAGCCATCCACCACTAACTGAATTGACATCACATTAAATTATCTCCTCGATTCAATTTGCTAATGCAAAGTTAATCACTTCACATTCACCAAATGTTATATTTGTTGGCACTTAGCCTTACGTAAAGTGATGCCTAGCCTTTGGGACAAAACTAGATAAGCAGGGGGAGAGGGAGAAAGCGAGGTGTGGAAATGGATGACAACCACGGCCACAATATGGAGGTGAAGCAGGAGAGAGAGCTAAAATTAATGCTTGGAATCCCGATAACTAGACCGACTTCATTGTCAATGCACCATTCTGTGCTACCCTCTGAGCTTCGGTGGCATTATCGCCCCAAACAGGAATAGAACCCGTTTGGCTCATTTGCCTGCACGATAAATTGCTTTCATTTTTGCCACTTTGCTATTAGCAAATAGTAAAATAGTAAATGGGTCGTACAAACATATGTGGATAAGGAGATGGATGACTATCAACCCCCTTACCTTCAAGAATGGCTATAACATGCACGTGCTGAAGTGCCATTACCTGTAACCGCCTTTCTTACACTGCCATAGCCAAAGCGGTATTCCCGGTGAAAATATTCCAAAGAGTTAAAAATCAGTACGCAGTCAGTCAGTCGCAAACATTCAAATAATTGTGTACTCAAGATCTTCCATTTGCACCTCGAGCACCAAATTTGAGTTTGATAAATCATTGGCCCTTCCCAAATTGTCAAAGTGGCAAGTACGTTTGCAAGTCGACTTCACCTGTGCACAAAATGCTTGATTAGCATAGCTTTTCTTCTAGTTTTTCAATATTCGAAGGGATTAAATTGGCCATTTAGATGACAGGCCTTAAAAAGTACTATGCATGCATTTAAGTAAATATCTGTCCATTGTACAGTTTTAGCTATAAACCCCTTTCTCGTAATATTCTTACCATGCTGTTGCTTCAGAAAATTATACTTTGGCATAAAGAATGACGTCGTAAAGTCCAAATTTTCAGGACAAATTAATAAAACCTCTTGTTGC
>NW_020170647.1:5952-7056 GCF_000524195.1 Echinococcus granulosus | reverse complement strand
TTGCTCATGAAGACGTTCCACTTCCAATGTACGCTTTGCGGCTTAAAAGCATGGGATCGAACGGACAACTGATTAGCCACGGCCAAACGAATTAGGCTTAAATGCCCATTCATTTAAGCCATTATGCATGCTAACAATTGGAAAGTAAGAATTTAGAACTTATTAATAGTTAAGGGAGGCGGAGCTTTGGAAAATAAAGGTCAATAATTAAAAAGTGTTGTGCTGTCGTTTTGATGAAAGATAAACCAACACCACGAAATTCATTGGTTTATTTTAAAGGGCAGAGTAGTCATGGAGCTATCCCATTAAAACCACACAAGCGCAATCTAGTTAAAGTGCGGTATTGCCATCCTCCAAAAAACCAAAGTCAATGCTTTTATCATCACTCATTTTAAATATTGCATTGAGAGAGTTCTCGCCAATGGACGCACGCAGTTACAATAATCCAGAGCAGAGAGCCTCCTTAGGTATGATTAATCAGCTTTTGGTGATCGACCACCAGAACCAAGCCTTAAAACATTGACTGAGTAAAACCAGAGCTAATATGCGGTATTTCAGTTTGCTCCTTTCTGCTATGGATAAACTTCGAGGCCCCGTGTCACTTTAACATCTTTCATGTTTGCCTTCTTAATGTTCTCTTACTCTGGAGCCAGGAGTGGAATTAATCAATGCCAAGAACTGAGTGGATAGCTTCAGCCAGCACTTTGTCACTATTCCCACTGAACCGACAGAAAATCGAAGAAGGATAAAAGACTGCTCCCAGTCCTTCTTCGCTTACACGTTCTGCTTCTTCCAAGGTTCGGATGCGGTAACGCCTTTATTGGTAGCACTGAATTTAAAATGGAAATACGTCTTACTAAAAACAATTTGCTTTAAAAACAAATGTGAAAGGTTGAGTCTGATCGTGCTGCTAGTGAGTATGTAATCTGGCCAGCCTGATGGCCTCAACGAGGGTTGGTTAAAGCCATATTCGCAGCTGGAAGGGAAGGTAAAAGGACAGCCTAAAAAAGGAAAGGTAGGGAATTTTGCAAATTTTGGGATGGTACGACACACGCAACTGCTAGCGTGAGGACATAAGCCCCTACATGCTTCTGCATCAGGTCG
>NW_020170647.1:4158-5852 GCF_000524195.1 Echinococcus granulosus | reverse complement strand
AAGTTGATTTTGTTTCCCTTGTTAAGAGCCTGGCATTTGCTTGATGGCTATACCTATGATAATTAAAAGTTATCTTAGTGCAGTAGAAAAGTCGTAAAAAGGAGGAGAAGGTTTACAAAGTATCTACACACGTTCATTTATTTGGCACGGGCTACCCCAGAATTCTCTCCTTATGTAAAACTTATCGTTTCTGATCCTGATTTTCGACCTTTTGCTGTCTTCAAGCGACACGCCTACTGTCTATAAATAGCAGTAATGTCCATGTTTATTTCTTACGAGGAGGCTATATTGGCCATACGGAACAATAATGTTTAACTTTGCATTATTTGTGCAATGTATGTATCAAGCAGTATATCCAGCATTCCAAGCAAGGTTAGGAAAACAGTTAATTTATGTAGTCGTCTGTATACAAATACTTAAATCGATTTTGTAAGCAAAGTCAGCCTTGGTATGAAAAAGCTCACTCGTCTTTGATCTGAATCGCTACAAGGAAATTACCATAAGAAACTTTGTAAATGCCACAAAGGCTATTAACCTGGAGCATGGCTTATGTAAATGTGTAAAAAGGACCTTATTCATCCTCCTACTGTTTTAAGGAATACTCAATCACATCCTCCATAAATGATGCATCATTACTGCTTTTATTGCGGAGTGGGATGTCACCTCGGTTTATTTAAGCGTGTGACACTGTGGGATCATGAGCTATGGCGACTCGCTTTGTGTGATATTCGTTGCCTTATAAAACCTAATCCCTACACACCAAAAGGTGCAATGTAAATTCATGTCCACAAGTGTACTCTTAAAAGTTATATCTGCTAGACTAGAGGTAGCTGTCAATTGTTGATATCATTGTACTTATGGGGGCATAGTATAAAGTGGCATAGTTGATAAGAAATAAATCCAAAACAAAGGGATAAAGGCATACCTCAGTAATAAACAACAGTAAAGAGAATTGCAGTTGTTCGCATCATGTCACCCATATATGACTAGCTAAGTGCTCTGTGTGCTTTTATGTTTTCGTCGACTTGTCTTCAGCAAAGCTAGTGGACGATCTGGTAGTTGAATTTACAGCGACAAATGAAAAAAGGGACAATTACAGTTTTACAACGATATTTGCTTTATTCATGCTGGGAATGCTTAGTGCAAGTATGGCAGCTACAGAAACGTATTTTCCAAGCAAGACTGTTTGTGATTTTGTTATGGTTGCATTTATTCCTTATGGTTGCTGAATTTATTTTAATAATGCTTAAGGACAAGGCACACTTGTGTGCTAGTGAATGACCAATGAAGCAATACATATTTCGAGACATTCGCCCGGTAGCTTTGCTGCTTTAACCAGTCTGAATATACATTCTATTGTATTTTGATAATCCAACTGACTTATTGTTTTGCATACACCTGAGTTTACTCATGAATATACATAAATGAAGTTGTGTATGCAACCAACTGCAACTGCAATTCATGTTAATCGAAGTAATTAAAATAACGGGTCATTTCTAGCCATGCACATCTGATATCCGGGCATTTCCATACAGGATGTGCAGTATGTATCAGAAAAGTTACAACACGAATGGATGCTGGGAGATGGATTTGGGTTATCAAAATTAGTAGCAAATTCATATGCTAATGATAAGCACTATAACCTGCCTAAATATGTTCGTTTGAAGCCTTTTGGGCCGATGCAAAGCGGATTT
>NW_020170647.1:1617-4058 GCF_000524195.1 Echinococcus granulosus | reverse complement strand
AATGCTACTGAGGGTGTGCAATTTATAATGACCTAGAGTGTTCCCTTACACCATAACGTAAGTTCAAAGGAGGATAGAGGTGTGAATGATGAAGCGTATGGGAGAAATGGGAGAGTAAATAATAGGCGGGAGGGTGATGATGAAGGGAATCGTGAGAAGGTGAGGTGTAGGGATGAATGTGGGGTAGACGACGAGGTGATAATGGAGGGCACAAAGAAGAAAGGAAGTGCAAAAACATCAGTGGTGACATAAATGCGAAGGTAATTTGGTAATTTGTGTAGGTGAGGTTGAACGGGAAAAAAGGGAGATTAAACAAAGGGATATGGAATGGATAAAATAATAAATGTGCAGATGAAGGATTTGATATCCATATATGCGAGTTTAAAAGTGTTGAATTGCAAAAATGGAATAAATCAAGATATCTGCAGGAATAGATGTATTATGTGCATAAAAGAATTTAGCATACTTCTGTGCACCCGTAAATGTTGGCGCGAAAAATGAAATTTATTTGATATCAAATTGCATGTGCAAAGCTATTTAAACGAATGAGAATAAAAGTAACAAATAGAGCAGTGTATACAAGAAGAAATTTGTGCGTTTAACTAAGTGTGTAACATATAGTGACGGGTTATTTAAATAATCATACATTTCAAATAACATTACAAACACAGCTTAGTGTGTTGAAATAAAGGCATATGTACCCGAAATTGAGAATACTTATTGAGTGACAGTGAAGGTGTGGAAAATTATTTTCAAAATTGAGCCTTAACATTCAATTGGAAGAGTGGAGAAATATACTCTACCCATTTAATTGGTAGTTTAAAAAGAGAAGAATATTTTGAAAATGCGGTTTATACCTATGATTGCATGTCTTGATGCAAATGTACAAAATAGGGATGATGTTGTAGAGATAGGGAGGATGAGTATCGTCTCCGAGTGGGGTTGGTGGAGGAAAGAAGGCAGAAAATGGGACCATCTGGAATAACTTTCACCACATTGTAAAACCGGATAACATAAAATATGGCGATTTTGATCGAACTTCGCTGGAGGTATAAGATCGACTTCGTCCAGAACAACCATTAGAGCAGCACGGGTGAGTTAGCTAATAATGCGGCTCTTCGCCTTATGAGTCTGAAAGCCCATGTTGACTTCCACTACAAGAAGCATTGGTTTGGTTATGCCTGTGTCTAAAATGGGCAGTAACCGTTAAGCACTTACCTTTGCAAGCAACTAGGGGAATTGCAGACACTCATCGTAACCACTTTTGAATGCAGGGAGCCGGTGTGGGACAACAAACAAGAGCGATTTAGATGGTGTTAAAGAAAGTGAGGAGGGAAGTAATTTATTGCTCCACCATGGAATACGAGAAGCCTAGTTCAAGGATATTTCCGCATTTATGTTATCAGGGATGTTCGGCAAAAGGAGCAGTAGCCCATCAGTACCTTTAATGATAGTCGGGTAAGATAAAAATCGGCTGATAAGTAGCTATAAAGAGTAAGCAAATTCACATCATTGTCACTTTAAAAACGTCTTCAACGGTATCATGATTTCACGCAATCATGCCATCAGTGAATGATTGCCAGATGGTCGATTCATATTGTATGATCACAGTCTGAACGGAACCTACGCGAGCTACTCTCAAGCTTGTGGCGAGTCATTCTGAGACAGACACTATTTGATTTGGCCAACTTAACGACGCTAGCCTAATGTCAGACAAGCGGTGGAGCTGTTTCATTTCTATCGAAAGTGCATGGTAAATCTGCAATTTTAATTACCTACGTATGGACACATTTGCTTCCCTCTAGACTCTCAAGCAACAGTAACTTGATAGCAGCTAAACTTTAAGTAAACCAATGGAATGCTCGACCTACACACAAAGTATAACGTACATACTTGACCTGCATCTCTTAGGTTCGCATTGCTTTCTGTAAGGCGTAGCTGCAAGAGTGGAAGTGTGGATATAGTCGATTGGGGGACTGTGGATTGTCAAATTAAAACTAAAAATGATGCAGTAGTGAGCATTTTGAGCAGGGGTTCGGGTATATCAATTTTTGTGTAGGAAACAAAGCCACAGAAAAATTATAATGTGTAAGGAATGGTATGAAAGGTGGTATGCAGTCAAAGCTACATGCCAATCCTACTGTCCCCGATCCAGTTATCAGTGTGAATTATAAATTGCACACTCGCATCAACTGCAACGTACTTTTCACCATATCTACCTATCTTCCTGCTAAAAGTGCTCCCTCCGGTGCCAATAGTCACCGCAGCTATTCATTCTCACATCGGCATCATTAGCACCTCTGAACCGTGGATTAGACACCACAGACCACAGACTGAACTACCATTCAGCCAGTCATTCCCACTTTTATTCACTCTGCAGTCTAGTGGACAATGCTGATGTCATTTAAAAGTTTCTCAGAGAAACTTCCTTCATCCATCGT
>NW_020170647.1:0-1517 GCF_000524195.1 Echinococcus granulosus | reverse complement strand
GCCTCAGAGGTTGAGAGGCAGATTTTACACCGATGTGACCTCGAGGGTCAAAGCAGCAACGTGAGCCATACACTTTGCAAATTAACTAGTTGGCAAATCAACAACCCCAACAGGTATTTTGATACCAAAATTAAGGAGAATTTTTACAAACAGATCAGTGCTCATATGTACCTGGTGGAGGAATATACACACAGAAATGGACGACCATCACATACTATTACCTAATAAGAATGCACAAAACCAAACCAAATACTAAAACAACGAGTACAGAAACAAATTAAGGAAACAAAATATTAGGGGTCTTTGAGATCCTGAAGCGGTGGGGTTACAACCATTCAGAACGAGGATTAGTTTTGTTGAGGGAGACATCGAATCAGGAACATTATGTAAGTGGCCTTACTTTGGCCGCTATTTAATCACGCACCAAAAAGCGGTGAGAAATCAAATAAAACTGAATAAACAAAAAAATTTTAAGTGGGAAATGAATTACGCATCCATTGAAGGGCCGTCCAAGCTAAAAATATACCCTTGCTGATTAAAATGGCATTGCTGGAATAAATTAAATGATATACAAAGGTTGCGCTGACTTTGCTAACCAATTTCCCTGTAAATGACCATATATGTCCTTTACCGCAAAAACTACTTCATAAACTAGGTACTTTTTAGTCGCACTTTTCGGAGATTAGTTCCAAAATAAGAACAAAGATAAAGATATGCCTTATTTTATGCACAATTTGGTCCGAACCCAAGGGGTCAGTATTTTTAATGCTCTCATGCATGAAAGCACAATTTGGAGGAGCGTAAATTATACTAGCAGTTGCAAAATGGGATCTACAAGGCAGGGTCTGAGAGGGCGACTTGAGAATGATACGTAAACCTGACTCGTCGCCTTTTCCCCTACAGTGCTGCTCATAGGAATTCATGTTTAAATTTGTTCATGAGGAGATGTGGAAAGTTGACGCTACTGTGCCATCGAATGTTCAATGCTTAGGCGGTGTACATAGCCCAGTTCAAAAGGATTTTTAAATTTCTCCGGCACTTTGTTTCTTAGCGTTGTCCACTTTCAACCTGTGGAGGAAGTGGTGCAATAAACGCACTCTGTCCTCAAATGACATGTGACATATTGATTATTACTTCGCTTGTGCATGACCACAGGAGTTACGGAACTGCACACACATCATTAACAATATCCACATGCTCATTTTATGTTAATGAGCGTAGTCCCACCTACAAGTTGTACAATAAAATGTGCTTATCGACTCCACCCTTGCTTACAGGACCTCACCTACACCTATTTAATGTATTAACTTGAGAATGTGATAGAAACATTCGGAGAACAGTAAATGAAATGTGTGATTTAGTCGAGAATCTCGTGTTTGGGAAATCCGCTCATTTCATTTTAAAAGAAAACTTCTAAACTTATTATGCCGTTTTTCCATGCCCCAAATGACTAGTCTTCTAGATTGCGTTAGATTCTCCGTCTGTCCGGGTATTCACCCATGTAATGTTATTATGAT
>NW_020170648.1:36612-42330 GCF_000524195.1 Echinococcus granulosus | reverse complement strand
CGGCTGCTTTCTGTTAAAATCTATTTATTTTTCTGTTTTGAATCACTTTAAGCTGGATTGTGCTTTGCAAAATTCACAAATGTGATTCCATTATAAGACATCTGAGAGTCCTAGTAAGTGGTTTTTGTGCAAATATTGTAAAGAATCAGACTTGTTTATCAAGTGCTAACATCATTGATTGGAAGCAAATGCTAAAACTGGAATATTTTTCTTCATACAAAAAAATGCATTTTAATGAAATAGAAATAATAAGTGGTCATTCACTTCCCCTGCTAATATTTCCTCTGCAATATCTTTACTGAATCACTGGATGTTTGGTCAGACCGCCAACTTCATCGGAGTCCAAATTATCAAAATGCGGACGGAAGAATGACTTTACTATCATTATGACTTTCCTTCTTGTATCTACATGTCTTTTGATTTTAGTTAAAATATTTAGAGTTGTTAAGGTATACCTTAGAAAAAATGCCAAAATGATTTAAATTTTCTGAGGCATTAAATCATTTCAATATCTGTCTTGCAATAACTGCTTCTTACAACCGACCTGACATGCCCCTTTGCCCAGCGTATGCCGTGTTGCATGTATCTACGTGTCAAATTTGCTAGTCATCAATGACCGTGGGAATTATTAAATTAGGTTCAAAGAAAAGTTATGGAGAAATTACCAAGAAAATATAGAAGAAATGTCGAAAATCAGGACTGTTGGATACCCGATCAAAACATTTGGACTGACAGGCTAGCTCACTTAAGATAGCAAGCAAGAACATTAGGCTATGCTGCATTTACTTAGTTCAATCCACTTGTACGTCACGAGTTTTCCTCAGTTGTTGGTCGTTGATGACCATATTGTGCAAAATATTTTAATCCTAACGTTTTGTGCTGTACCTACTTTTAATACAACTTTGCTTTTGTTTTCACTGCCCACTCTTCTCTCCTTGCATGATATATGTCCTTCTTTTCCTGCTCAAAGGCGTACTTCTTTTCCTTACAACCTTTTTCACTTATCGTTTGATTTAGTATAGTTCACATTCTCTCCATGCCCAATAAGTAAAATATCAACACTATTTAATCAGGCGAGTGTCAATGTGAGTACCTGCGTTTCGGGGATAGTTTTACATAAGCTCAATCCTATCAATTCCACAAATGGAAGCACTGAATCTCGAGGACAATATGCAAGTGTAAGTACGCACGTAAGAATGATAGTAAGGAATGTTTGTTAGAGCGATTTAAACTGTGTCTCCCTAAATCTTCCCTTAGTCAATATGGTGAAAACCGGAGATCACAGCCTTTTTATGCTTTTTTTAATTTATTAATAGGGCAAACCTTACTATACAAATGCCTTTAATGTAAAGCATTATTAGAATGTTGCAAAGTGGTAATTAAAATTAAAGAGATCTGAATGCTAATTCATTTAGTATGGCATTTCTTTTTTCCAGTTTTCTATCACCCACTCATTCATGGGTTATTTAACATGAGAGTATGAAAACCCTCCCCGCATCACCTCGCTTTAGCCATTAAAGCATATCCCCCCTAAAACTCCTCTAAAATAACTCCATCATCTAACTTGCAATGATTCCTGTCCAGTGCAATAAAAATTAAAATATTTACACAAGATACTTTGGTATCAGCAAAGTAACACACAAATACACCAAGGCAAGGAGAGAAGAGTGCTAATTCATTCCATCCGTCATTCGTTCATTCCAATTTTCTTTCTTGTATCCATTCATAGATTGTCCCCTTTATGACTGTCATTCCCATCCCCGCAATAATCTCTTATGCTAACCATTGATGCACTTCTTTCCCTAAAACTCCACTAAACTAATTCTTCACCTGACATGCAATGGTTGTGCCAGTGCAACAAGAAATTGGAATATTTAGGCAAGATATTTTGATGTCGGCAAAGTGACACACAAATATAGCGAAAGCAAGGCCTGAAGAGTCAGCAGTGAGGAAAGAAGTAAAACTGAATAAAAGCAGGGACAGCACAAAATGTCAGGATTAAAATATTTTACACGATCTGGTCAGCGTCGAGCAGAGACTGAGAAAAATTCGTGATGCATTTGAGCAGCATCGATGTCTTCGTCTTTGTTTACGCTGAACTACTTGGAAATGGGCTAAATTAAGCAAATGCATTACAGCCTAACATTCATTTTCGTTATTTTAAGTGATTTAACTAGTCAGTCCGATTATCTTGATCTGGTTTCCTACCGTCTTAGTTTTGCTAATTCTTTTATAATTCCTTGGTAATTACCACGTGACTTTTTACTAAACCCAATTTAATAATTCACGCAGTTATTGGTAATGAGAAAATCCAACAAGTAGATATACACAACGCAGCATACATCGTGATTTAAGCCATGTCAGGTGTTTTGTAAGAAGCAGCTATTGGAGGGCGAATACTGAAATTATTTAACATTTTAGAAAGTCTGAATTATTTTGGCATTTTTGCCATGATATAAATCACCAAGTCTAATTGTTTTCACTAAAATTAAAAGATATGTACCTATAAGACGAGAGGTTACAATAATAGTGAAAGCGGTAGTCTATTCGCCTTTAGATAAATTGGGCTTATCTAAAGCAGACAGGCAGATCAGTTGAACATCCGGAAGAAATGCTATCAGAGGGAAATGGATGACCATTTATTATTTCTTCTCCATTAAAATGCATTTGTTCGTGTATGAAGAAAAAAAGCACAATTGTAGCATTTGCTTTTAATTATTGATATAGGCACTTTGAAAACAAGTCTGATTCTTTACAATATGTGTACGATAAACACATTATAAAAACTCCTACACGGCTGCTTTCTGTTAAAATCTATTTATTTTTCTGTTTTGAATCACTTTAAGCTGGATTGTGCTTTGCAAAATTCACAAATGTGATTCCATTATAAGACATCTGAGAGTCCTAGTAAGTGGTTTTTGTGCAAATATTGTAAAGAATCAGACTTGTTTATCAAGTGCTAACATCATTGATTGGAAGCAAATGCTAAAACTGGAATATTTTTCTTCATACAAAAAAATGCATTTTAATGAAATAGAAATAATAAGTGGTCATTCACTTCCCCTGCTAATATTTCCTCTGCAATATCTTTACTGAATCACTGGATGTTTGGTCAGACCGCCAACTTCATCGGAGTCCAAATTATCAAAATGCGGACGGAAGAATGACTTTACTATCATTATGACTTTCCTTCTTGTATCTACATGTCTTTTGATTTTAGTTAAAATATTTAGAGTTGTTAAGGTATACCTTAGAAAAAATGCCAAAATGATTTAAATTTTCTGAGGCATTAAATCATTTCAATATCTGTCTTGCAATAACTGCTTCTTACAACCGACCTGACATGCCCCTTTGCCCAGCGTATGCCGTGTTGCATGTATCTACGTGTCAAATTTGCTAGTCATCAATGACCGTGGGAATTATTAAATTAGGTTCAAAGAAAAGTTATGGAGAAATTACCAAGAAAATATAGAAGAAATGTCGAAAATCAGGACTGTTGGATACCCGATCAAAACATTTGGACTGACAGGCTAGCTCACTTAAGATAGCAAGCAAGAACATTAGGCTATGCTGCATTTACTTAGTTCAATCCACTTGTACGTCACGAGTTTTCCTCAGTTGTTGGTCGTTGATGACCATATTGTGCAAAATATTTTAATCCTAACGTTTTGTGCTGTACCTACTTTTAATACAACTTTGCTTTTGTTTTCACTGCCCACTCTTCTCTCCTTGCATGATATATGTCCTTCTTTTCCTGCTCAAAGGCGTACTTCTTTTCCTTACAACCTTTTTCACTTATCGTTTGATTTAGTATAGTTCACATTCTCTCCATGCCCAATAAGTAAAATATCAACACTATTTAATCAGGCGAGTGTCAATGTGAGTACCTGCGTTTCGGGGATAGTTTTACATAAGCTCAATCCTATCAATTCCACAAATGGAAGCACTGAATCTCGAGGACAATATGCAAGTGTAAGTACGCACGTAAGAATGATAGTAAGGAATGTTTGTTAGAGCGATTTAAACTGTGTCTCCCTAAATCTTCCCTTAGTCAATATGGTGAAAACCGGAGATCACAGCCTTTTTATGCTTTTTTTAATTTATTAATAGGGCAAACCTTACTATACAAATGCCTTTAATGTAAAGCATTATTAGAATGTTGCAAAGTGGTAATTAAAATTAAAGAGATCTGAATGCTAATTCATTTAGTATGGCATTTCTTTTTTCCAGTTTTCTATCACCCACTCATTCATGGGTTATTTAACATGAGAGTATGAAAACCCTCCCCGCATCACCTCGCTTTAGCCATTAAAGCATATCCCCCCTAAAACTCCTCTAAAATAACTCCATCATCTAACTTGCAATGATTCCTGTCCAGTGCAATAAAAATTAAAATATTTACACAAGATACTTTGGTATCAGCAAAGTAACACACAAATACACCAAGGCAAGGAGAGAAGAGTGCTAATTCATTCCATCCGTCATTCGTTCATTCCAATTTTCTTTCTTGTATCCATTCATAGATTGTCCCCTTTATGACTGTCATTCCCATCCCCGCAATAATCTCTTATGCTAACCATTGATGCACTTCTTTCCCTAAAACTCCACTAAACTAATTCTTCACCTGACATGCAATGGTTGTGCCAGTGCAACAAGAAATTGGAATATTTAGGCAAGATATTTTGATGTCGGCAAAGTGACACACAAATATAGCGAAAGCAAGGCCTGAAGAGTCAGCAGTGAGGAAAGAAGTAAAACTGAATAAAAGCAGGGACAGCACAAAATGTCAGGATTAAAATATTTTACACGATCTGGTCAGCGTCGAGCAGAGACTGAGAAAAATTCGTGATGCATTTGAGCAGCATCGATGTCTTCGTCTTTGTTTACGCTGAACTACTTGGAAATGGGCTAAATTAAGCAAATGCATTACAGCCTAACATTCATTTTCGTTATTTTAAGTGATTTAACTAGTCAGTCCGATTATCTTGATCTGGTTTCCTACCGTCTTAGTTTTGCTAATTCTTTTATAATTCCTTGGTAATTACCACGTGACTTTTTACTAAACCCAATTTAATAATTCACGCAGTTATTGGTAATGAGAAAATCCAACAAGTAGATATACACAACGCAGCATACATCGTGATTTAAGCCATGTCAGGTGTTTTGTAAGAAGCAGCTATTGGAGGGCGAATACTGAAATTATTTAACATTTTAGAAAGTCTGAATTATTTTGGCATTTTTGCCATGATATAAATCACCAAGTCTAATTGTTTTCACTAAAATTAAAAGATATGTACCTATAAGACGAGAGGTTACAATAATAGTGAAAGCGGTAGTCTATTCGCCTTTAGATAAATTGGGCTTATCTAAAGCAGACAGGCAGATCAGTTGAACATCCGGAAGAAATGCTATCAGAGGGAAATGGATGACCATTTATTATTTCTTCTCCATTAAAATGCATTTGTTCGTGTATGAAGAAAAAAAGCACAATTGTAGCATTTGCTTTTAATTATTGATATAGGCACTTTGAAAACAAGTCTGATTCTTTACAATATGTGTACGATAAACACATTATAAAAACTCCTACACGTCTTATAATCAAATCGCTTTTGTATCTTTCGCAAAGTAAACATTTTGTATATCTTGCTTCCTTTGGGCTTAATACGCAGCACGGGTAGAATAAAGCACCAAAGTAAAAAATTTCTATAGAAAATAACT
>NW_020170648.1:29986-36512 GCF_000524195.1 Echinococcus granulosus | reverse complement strand
AAAAAGAACAATAATTTCGTCAAATAAGAAGAAGCATACATGCAGTGGTGCTACTGATAATGCATGTATGGATGCGAGTAGTTTGCTTGATATGTAAATTAACTAACAATTCCTTCTCCTGATAAGAATTGTGAGTACTATCATGCTTGCTTCCTTTGCAGGAAGAAAATAGAGATGGTTAGGTAAATTGGCAAATATTTACAATCAACCAAAAATTTATGAAAAATATTTCATTTATGTTGTGAACACTAAGAGGAACCAGGTAGGCGATGGTGTTCGTTTGTGCAACTCAGTGCAATATTATTCTTGCCAAACACCATGGCAAAACACACACTGAAACATAAAACTGCAGAAAACGATGGCAAAGCTACCAATCACTGCCAAAGAAGCAGTAATAGTTGTGGATGTTAAGCAGACTTAGGAAGTATTCATAACTAAAAACACGTAGCACAATGTAATCGAGGAAATGCATCTGCAGATTTCGTGCTGCAGTAGCTCATCATTCCTAATTCGCTTCGAAGCAGAGTGTTTTTAAATACAGCCATCTTCTCAGTAGTAAAACTATTTATTCCATAATGTGCATCTGACCACTTGAGTATAGCAAACGCTTATCAGGAACTTGTGAAAACAGAAATGCATCTACGATTTGAAACTGCTAACACCCAAAATGTAGACATGTCAGTTGTCAAGTCGCAAGGTATGTAAATACCAAGGCATTTCTTTTCCAAGTAAATTAAAACATGAAGTGTTGAGCACTTTCATTGCATGACCTCCCTGAGGATTTGCTACAAGCAGATGAAACGAAATCTTGATTGACAGCAAGCAAAAAATTTAAAGCAAATGAACACACGTTTCAGGAATAATTTGGCTGACTCCAGTGAAGAGCAGCAATGTGCATGTTCAAATGGTCTCCCTGAGAAAATGCCATATTGCAATACTGGCAGATAAACTGTTGCCTCCCTACGCAAAATCCGAGGTGAAAGGCAATCAGGAGTAAATAGTAATAAGTGTGTGCTTACAAATCGACAACGACCATTTGAAGTTAGTTAACTCACCTTCATGCAATGCAGAAATGTGCCTGTGTAAATCGCCTTGCCACAAGAAATGCGTATTACAATACTGGCAAGTGTATTCAAGCCTCTCTGCAAAGGTGGAAGATAAAAGTAACCATCATATCAAACTAGATGGCATATGGTTAAAAATTGACTAAGATTAGTATGGAAGAGGTAGTTAGCTCACCCTTGTGAACTCCAACAATGTGTCTGCTTAGACCGCTTCGCCGTGAGAAGGTTTTGCAGCAGTACTGACAGGTGAATGGCTTCCAGTCTAGGAAATTTAATCAAGCTGCAAAGGAGCAATGTCTACAAATGCAAAAATGACTATTATTTGTTGGTAGTGAAACATCATATTAGCTTGCTGTTTTGCTGCCGAACATCTACAAAGTGTAGTCGTCCAGTATGCTGCTTGTCTTGAACAATTAATAATAATACAGATGAACAAACAACCTATTTCAGAGGATGTTGAAAAAATGTGCTTATCAGGGTAAAAGAAGAAGGAAAGTTGACAAAGTTACTGAGGGATATTTCAATGAATCCTGCAAGTCGTCAAAATGTGACAGTATAAATCTCATCGAATCGCTAAAGCACCTTGTACAGGTTTTTCTAATAAGCTCACAAAATTAAAGTAAACTTTTTGTGCTGCTGAATTCAGAGCAACTTTCTGCATAGAAATGCTCAAATTAAATGTTTGCCTGATCAGGATACACAGACAAACGGCGATGTTGTTGGTGATTGGTTGACTCACTCGCATGAACTTCGGAAAAGTGCCGACTTAGCTTGCAGTACTGAGAAAATGCTTTTCCACACAGCGTGCACTGAAACCGACTTTTATCTACGAAAATAGTGGAAGCAATGGCGTTAGGCATGAAATTATGACATGCTTTTGTGAACTGCTGAAGCTGGTGCAATAAAATGGGCTTCGAAGTGAATACAATCTTCACTACCTGTTAAATCAGACAGTCTAATGCCTGGCCAAAAAACTGCCAAATTGCCTTGAAATTACTGGTTTGTTAGAACAAATTATTTTTGCCACCAATGAAGGCAGACTGGCATTGCAGTGTGGAAGCGATACACCTGCAGTTCAGGAATTGCACTTTGTCTCAAAAGGATGATTTGGAATGTCCTGCTTTGTTTGAATAAAAGGCTTAGTTTATAACATTGTTGCATCTGAGTTGGTGCATTCACCTTTGCTTTACACCCCACTTTTCCAAACATGTAGCATGCACTGCCTAACTGGATCGCTTTAGCTACGACATGCTACATCTACGGCAGTTCACCGGGTGTTAGGTCGACACACCGCTTTGTATCTACAACCCACAGTAACTACTACAAAGTGAAAACATCGGTTTCTGGCTGCATGCAATGCACACGTGGCATTTTTTCGAAGCAATTTCTCTGACATGGAAGCAGAGTGAAGTGGGTTTGTTTGGTAGATCAATTGGTCGTGGCTGTGGCAGCAGCTGATGGTCCCTTATGTGATGGATGGTAGTAATGCCCATACTACTTCAAACATCGCATTGAGCGACACAGTTGAAAAGTGAAAAATTATGCATTAACACAGGTCGGCATGGTCTTTGCATCGTGCAGCCTGAATGGTACTAAATGCAAGGTGAAGACGGAGGATGCTTTGCTGGACAATCTAACCACAATTTGTTCTTACACATGGTGTACAAACTGCAAAATACAACTTGACATCTCGACGTAGTAGGGATCTCTCCACATGCCACACAGGCATAAGATATGCAAGAGCATGCATCAAAATATTTGTTACACCATAAATAAACACAATGTCAACTTGCCCTGATGTGAAAGCTTCACATGTTGCATCAGGCTTGCACGATAGGAAAAGCGCATTCCACACACACGACACTGGAATGGATCTTGATCTATCGGATTGGGAATGCATAAATTAGGTGAATAAATAATCGTACTTCTTATAAGAGTGTTAATGCATGAATTGGAAAATGAAACATTTGAACATTTGAAGCGGAGAATTCTGTTTCTCCTAACGCCGATATTCCAATCAATCATATAAAGGTTAAATGTAGTTAAATCGTGAAAAGTGGCATGAAGACAACGTAGTAATATGGATTTTTCTGTTGGAACTGACACGTTCGTGGCAGCAGGTAGGGTAGATGAGGAGGGACTGCCATATTTCGTGACCTGCTTTCAGAAATGAAGCCGAATTATGTACTCATTTGAGCAAAAATGAACGAAGATAATTAAAGCCCAGTCACTACCAAACACAACTAGCTTCCTTTTTAAAACGTGGCATATCGAACTACATCCTCTCAAGTACTTATCACCTTAGGATTTGCTCTTCCATATTTTCGCTCTAACTCCATTAACTTAGTTGCTTTTATTCGGAGTTCAACTAGCAAATGCTCCGACAATACTAACTAGTGTTGCTATTTTCCACCCACTGATTCATTGGAAACAACACTGCATGCGACAAGCAAATCTTGTGTAGTTTAATGAAACTCTGACAGGAGTCTTTGCATTTCCTCACAAACACTAAAGCAGCCAATCATTCTAATGCTTGCACCGGCGTCATATTTAACATTCATAGCTACGCAATTAACGAGGTAGCCACCGAGACTATGATCTCCATTCAGCTTTGTGATAGAAAGTGCCCGTTTTTGTGTAATAGAGGGCAAAATAATGTCCATTATGGCAGTGATCGTGGATAGAATAAGGATTTTGCACCGAGATTAGAACGAGCGACTAGCAATGATGATTAGTTTCACTCTAAGTCACCATTTGCCAAACATAACAATCCCGTAGATGAAATGTGGAGAGGATGTGTAGCAGATTTCGTACGTATTATCTTATGCTCTACCATGAAAGAAAAAGGAAAATCAACAAGTAATTTGTCCTACAATTATTATAATATGGTAAAAAGCTGTGTTGACTGTACACATTGCTTTAATAATAGTAATAACTAAACACTAGTTGAAAACACGCTTAGTTAAGGAAGAAAAGCAAATTATTTTTAGGCTAAAAGAGCATCTTTAAGTGCCTAATTTACTGCATTTAATTTCGCTTGACGACATTTACCCCACTCGAAATCGGTAGCAAAAATGGCGAAAAACAGCAACCTGCTTTTAATGAATGCTTTAAAAATGCGTCTGTTTGCTTATTAATATCTAAACCGATTCATTTATCGTCGTTAGTATGCAACCATACAAATGTGGATGCCCAGCAAAATGTTTGCAAGTGAAATTTAATCAACTGGTCGAGACGTGGAGGAAGTACCGCATGTTAAGTTGATCATCGTCCTTAGACAAGTGTCCTAGACATTTGCCTAATCAACTTTTCCAAATCAGTCAAATGTGGTGTCGCTGAACTTGTTAAAGGCAGGGATCTAAGGCAATTTCCTTTCCAGTGATTCTGATAGAATAAGTGAATTTGGACACGCAATGACAAAATGTAGTGTGAAGTGGAATGTGGCCTGAGGACTGGTAATTTGGAGATGTATACAAGATCAGGCAGTGATGATTTTGTAATCAAGAAAAGGAGGTGAGCTACTTTGGGCTGCTATGATTGAGAAGTCATTTCACCTATCCGAAGTGTGGGACTGCTTTTGAGAAGGCAAATGTAAAGTGTCCATTTCTCCGAGTTGCTGCCTTTACGTGAAACAGCATTTCTCCGCACCCTTTTGTCCTCTCAAAGTGGAGATACAAAATTCTTTTGACTGTGCACTTCCGGATTGGTCTGAGTTTGCACTTGGTAACTCGAGTTAAATTTTGAGGGGAACCCTCCCTAATGATTTTGATAATACGAGCTTACCGTGCGAAGGGCGGTTGGAAATGTGGTCGTCTACATGTCAAATGCAGGTTTGTATACTGCTCAGTGAATGAACCTGCCGATAGACCAAGTTCCATTGAAATCGTTGCACCTCATTAATGCATTCGGTGGGGTGCCTTACCCAACCACACAAATGTGGCCTAATTGTGTGTTTGTGTTTTGCAAATAACACAAATGCTTTTGTTACATACAGCTACACTGTCGGTTGGAAGTGTATTCATGCCTGTGAGGTGCACTTCATACGGTGAATCAGTGAGTGAGATGTAATAAATTTGACGTTTATCACTTCAGGCTTGGTCTTATTTCCCAGGAACGTGTAGACCGATTAATGTGGAGTACTCCTGATTAGTAGTACTATGGGCGAGTTTTAGTAATCAACGCTGTTCATATTTAGAGCACATTTCTTCCTTAAAATAGATGGCGTCCACTCCGTCTCAGGAATTGTAGTGTCTGAATGCATCTCGCTGAAATGGCGTAATCAGGTAAATATGTATCACACAGAGCGGTAAAAAGTCAAGATGGAATTTAAATGCGGCACCATTTTGATCATCCTCTGTATTCTACTTACATCGTGTGTTGGATCAACGTGACAGGGAAAAATTACCTCATATATCCCACTGCTCAAGAAGATTTCTACCCTTGCCTCAATCACGGCTTAGAGGCAGCACTTAGATGTTAATTTGGAAATTATATCAAAAATCCTACGTAGGACATGATGATGCCAGAATGGCAAAATATTTTTGAAAATATTTTTGCCTAGTCTGACCTAGGCAAAATGTTACGATGAGTGTGTGAGTGCAGCAATAGTTGAGGCTAAACAATAGATTTCGTCAGAGACTTTTCATTAAACTAGGTGCGGAGCAATTGCATTGCGATTAGCATACCAATTGTGTATTAATACGCACTGTACAGGGATTTCTGGGTGAATATACAGTGTCGGTTAGTGGTAACGACCTTCTATTACGGTTTTGATTTGAACCCATTTACCTCCACTAAGCCATCTGAATTCCAACAAGTTCAAGTCAGTCTGAGCAGTTGTGAACATTTAGGTTTTATTACTGAAGAACGAATCGCACCTCAGGCAACCCCATTTAAGCAGTTCATGCTGATCCACATTTGAATGCGAATTTCCGTTGCCATGGTATCTTAAACTAATGGCATATTTCATAAGTCACTCCGAAGTTACACTGTAAGGTACTGCCAATTTCAAGAGGTAAGCAAAGAATTTTCTGCTATTGCAAGCAAGGATTAGGAGCCCATTCACCACAAAAAAAATTTTGTAGCTTCTATTCTTTCAGTTGATAGCACAGAGGATTAACCAGACAATTAGTACTTCCAATTGCTTAGGGTGGAGACGAACAAATTTGATTCAATCTAACACTAAAAAGCGGACTACTTTGAAGGGAGTTGGCCTGTTTATCCACGTCACAGACCTCAAAACGTAATCCTAGAATGTCCACTTGTCATCTGATTAAATAATTCAACTCATTAGGAGTTGAATATTGTCGTGGTAGTTTCAAATACCTTTTAATTAACTTTCATCTCTAAATGCGACCCAAGGCTTTGTTAGAGACCACAGAATCTCCATCATAGGACTGCAGGAGTTAGTAATTATGCAAGAGCAGATGTAACCTAAGAAGGTGAAGACAGCATTCCCCTCC
>NW_020170648.1:20227-29886 GCF_000524195.1 Echinococcus granulosus | reverse complement strand
TTTCTTACTGTTGATAGCCCGTTTATGTGCTTTCACCTCAGCTGCCTTGGGGAAGTTGTTCGGTCATAAGAAGGCTCGCCTTCTCGAATAAATGTTATAGAGATGTGGATATGAGGAGGCACACCAGCGCCAGTGAAGAAAGAAATGTGCAGAACAGGCAATGATAAATCACCCTGGATTTGTGGGTGAATATACAGTGTCGATTAATGGTAACGACCTTCTAATACGATTTCGGATTGTCCTTATACCGCCTTTCCGATGTTTGAGCCCATTTATCTCTACGAAACCATCTGAAGTCTACATTTAGAGTGTAGATTTGACATCTGCTTTTGGGTTGCCTGATCTATTTTGATAAAAATTTATAAGTTTACTTATTCACAGCATTATCCTCCTTTGCCACGTATTGATCCTTTCACTGACTTCACCATCCCAAGCTTTTCGATCAAAATAATTTCCTACTAAAGCTTCTCTGTTATAGCGCTAAGCAGTTTCACTGATCTAGGTTTTTTTTTGCAGAAGAAAAGTGCTCGCGACCCTCGGGAAATTATTTGCCACGCAATTTATCTATTGGTCCGCAAGACATTTTCTGTGATTCTAAGTGTACCGATTACCTCTATTTGGCTGCTGCTGGTCATCAATCTTAATGATAAAATGTATTTCTGTGAAGTCGTAGAAGGCCTCATAGCTTCTATTGTTGGCTACCCGCGGATCACGCAGACATCATGACGTGGACAGTCAGATTACAATCAAAGGTCAGTGTACAAAATCCATTGCTAGTCATCTCACATAACCTTTGATGTCTGCACAGGGTTGACTAATGGCTCAACAGAAATAAAAAAAGAAGCAGCTCAGTTAATTTCTCTTTTATCTTACCTCATCTATTTAATTTGTGACATTCCGGTGTCTGTTGGCTTCAGCACTTTCATTTAGGTACATGTCGGACAATCACAGAATGATCTTAGAATTCCAAATTTTGAAGTCATTATCAACGTGTCTTAGCCTCACTCAGCAGTCTCATAGTAAACTGGGGACCATTGTATAGCATGGAAGAATTTTTCTCCAACATGGACTTGTGTCTCTGCTGTGATTGCTTTAAAGTATTTCTCTGATTACTAAGCGAGAGGTGACAGAGTAGAAATATTTAAGTAAGCTATTTGAGAAAAGTTGGTGAGTCGCATTGCTACTTGTTTGTTTGTTAAATAATCATTCGTGGTTCAAATTCTATCCTAACTGTTTATTTGGCCCATTTCCAACTATTCTTTCCTGTCCACCAGTTTGTCAATATTAGACGAGCTATAAATCACACGCTGAATTTAAAGCAATGGAGGAAGAGGAGGAGGAGGAGGTAGCGTAGGAAGTAGCGCCCTCAAAATGTGCGCCTTCCATAAGGCTACCCTTCGGCTTTGGGTTGTGTGTCAAAAAAATGTAGAGCTGGTGTTTTTGAACGAGAGACTGCGCATTGTAATATTTCTGGTAGACTAGAAATGCTGATATTGTATTTAAATGTTTGCAACTATAAGCGTTCCTTATTCTCTAAGCTTCCTTAAAATTATGCGGTGTTTGCATTATACTTCAGTCCCTCTCTCCTTTAGCATAATTTCTACATAAGCTTCCAGGGGCCTACCACAGTCTATTTTTATGCATTCACCTATCCGTCCCTACATTCGCCCTAATTCCTAGTATTAATACCGCCACGACCGCACTGACACCTGAGAAATTCATTCGTTTGAGGGACACGACCTTAAGCATCATCGAATAAATCTACAGCATTGTTGCTCCCATGGCTTAGTCCTTTTTCACTCATCGTAAAGAGATATGGATAACCGAAGACCTTAATTATTAGTCTTTTATTTGCTTTGTGTTGTGTCCGTCAAGATGGAGCGGCCAAATCCAAATTCATCGTTTGCCTTGTCAGATCTTCACATAAAATGAATCGTTGTGGAAAAACTAGATTGGCAATTTCAGTATATTTCCATGGGCTGTCCCTTCGTACAATGCTTAAACCTTTTTAAATACCCAATAAAAAAGGAGACAAACTCATTAATTTTACTATGGTCTGAATGTTTCCCATTGTAAAAAGGCACTAAATTGCTCATTCATGTTACCATTCCCCCATTAACCAGAACCACCTAATTTGTTCAGAGTTGTCTCATCAAAATACACGGCGTCTGGTTACAGAATGGTTTAGACGCATGTCAAATGTGGGTCACCACAACTGCCAGGTCAAAGTATCACCCTACCGCTAATGTACAAATATGCCTTTGGTATATGTTCACAATCTGTCTCTCTATCGACAGTCCAGGCATAAAGTAGTTCATGGATTTTCATCTGATATAAAGCGATGTAATTTATCCTGCGGTTAGGAATACTAAGACAAGTCTTTCACCAAGTGGATGATGCTGAAGAGCCAGGGCCTGATATCCTAAAAATTGGAGAGGAGAGTATGGCAAACTGGCTAATTTGTCATCTCACCGCATGAGCTCACCCCTCTGAGCCTCCTCACATAAGCTGCACAAGCCAGATGTTCGAAACATGTGACCAGCCTGAGTCTCACTGTCCTACCATGCTAGCGACACGTGTCGTCAGGTCAGTAATCACTAAATCCTCACATTGTGAGTCGCGCATCGCTGATGAATGACAGCTGAACTGAGCTCCAATGGTAGTTTGATTTTTCAGCCATTATCTGTCCATCTACCTGCATATAACTTTGGGATGTTTGAGCGAATTTGGACGGGAGGAAGGTTTGAAACTTTAAGCACCTTAAAGCATGCAAAACATCGGAAATTTAAAAAACTTGTATTAAAAGATTAATTGAATTTCTGATGGTGTAATCCATTAACATTTACTGAGATATAGGATAAAAGTGACTAAAGGAGTTGACACATCATAATTGATAATTGACTAATGTGCTACCCATCTATACGAGACGATAACACAATTTATTTGGCAAGAAATCATATGGTTTTTGTTTTCTGAACCACATTTCTACATCTAAGTAATCCCTCACGAAAATTTTTACAAAACGAAAACAGTAGAGGAATTGGTGGTAGACTTTGGCGTCTGTGATGCCCGGATTCCGCCCTTGACATCAAATGAATTATCATAAATAAGTAATCTAATCATATTCTCAGAAAACCCATCAAAATTCTACAAAATCTTGCTACATATCTTGCCGATTTAAGCACCTGACCGTCAGTCATGTGTGAAACATTTGAGGGAATGTTCGGTGCGTCATCCATAACTTCGTTGCACCAAAAGTCCAACTCTGACATTTAAAGGATCACAAGCGTCAAGACCAAGCGTTTGATGCAACAAACACATTTAAGGTTCCATTTAAGGTTTTAAATTTAAGGTCCATCACAGCGTAGCCTACTGGCTGACAGGCTGTGAAGAGTCTAATTATTTGCAAGGTAAAAAGCGCACCAGCATCGCATTTACAGTATTTTTACTTATTATATTCTCATATTATTTTACTTTTATTTATCCATGTGCCCAAATATGTGTATTACCATACATTTTCGTCAATAAGTATGGTAGGCGCTAATTTACCACACAAATACTCAAAGATCTTTGGTGGGATAAGGTGACCATCAAAAATGGACTCCTTCATTGCTCCCTGGATATCTAATTTGTACCCATTCATTCGTCGATCCAACCCTAAGGCCAAATATATTTACTGAGAAATTAACACCCAGCAATGCGTTTTACCACTTTTCGCTTTGAGCTCTTTTTAAAGTAATTGCCTGTCGATGCATTTTGAGTTAAAAGGTGCCTCCTTGACTTTGCATATTTCGTTAACATCCGCTTCAGCTTTGACTGGGGTCCTCCTGCGGCAGTATAGAAGAAGCACTCTTAAAGGTGGCGCAGCATTATATTTATGCAAAGGGATGGAAGTGCGCTACTTTACTCCACTCGCACAATGATAATCTAAACCTACCTCCAGGAAGAACTCAGACCAGAATCCGGTAGCTGCAGACATGTCAGTGGTGGAAGCTCAGACGATGGAATTCAGCACTGCTCCTTGTATGCCACGAGAGCGACGCCTACATGTTGCTCGCAGTGAGGGAAATAACGCAAAATGGATAGACAAGAGAGAGTTTTCCTCCGCTTTCGCTCAGTGTCAAAAAAATCTCAGATACCGGGATAAAACATAATTTTTTGTGACAAATATGGAGTCACAAATGTTGTTCAGCCCCATGTTGATGGTTTTGTGTAAGAGAAAGGGTTTGCATTTAACACAGGGCAGTTTGATGGAGTAAACAATTCATTTATAATGAAAATTTACACATCTTTCGGTGTACTTTCACATTTAATGCCGGCTATTCCGAGATGGAAGTAAGTTTACTCGTCCCGAAATGCAACAAATACCATAGCCACCGAACGCATGAAGAAGTGACTTTAGGTGTAAGGTGGTTCATAACTGTTTCCGATTAGAATGCTCTCGCCTCAAATCGCAGTCCAAAGTGCCAAGTCTGACAATGAGGAAGAAAAAAAGCAAGGAAGAAATTTGGCGTAGAACAAATTAGTCATTAATATTGAAATTTGACTACATTATTTTGTTTCAGTCTCTCCACTGAATTGCCTCATTTCATAGTTTTCAAAACTTGAGGACCGTGAGTTCTCAAGCGAACGTATAAGCAGACTCGGAGGAGCATGTTAAAGAAGTGATTCCGCAAATGTACCTCATTTTGGGCCCAATGCAACGTGTTGAGCACCACAGATGAGCAAAAGAGCATTCACCTATAGGGCGCATTCTTCCTCTTTCTTTGCTGCCACCCCAACAGTCACACCTAAAATAGTTGTATCACATAACCTAACTGACTCAGTCCAAATAATCTCACCGATGCTCAATGATAAAGGGCTCTCCGAAAAGACTCAACTACCTTACCATCTCAATAATTTTGCCTTTTTATGATAAAAGAGAAATACTTTAAAATTGACAATAAATGGGGTAATAATAGCTATGGTTTTAAAGTCAACAACCGGTGGACGTGATAAGGGAAGAAATAGGAGTTTGCCTGGGGAGGCTGTGTAACTTGATTTCGACACTTGAGGTCTGCTAATGTTTTCCTGTCTTTGACTGCTCCATTTTCTCCTTTGCAAACTTTTTGCGAGCTGCTGCGATTTGATACGATGATGCACCTAGCAACACCGTAGAAGGCACCATCTTTGACTTAATAATCCAAAAGAGACACAGAGCATTAGGGGTGAATAAATTTTACAATTAAGATTTAAACACTGAGACTACCGTCGCATTTGAGGTTCCGACTTTTTCTTCTTTATTCCATTCTTCATCGTCTCCTCCCGCATTCAAATCGCTCGCCGAAATGTTAATCACAGTGTTGAATAAATTGGCAAAATCGGATGGAATTTCGTCGACTGGAAGACCAACAAACTCCTCACCGACTGCAGGCACCAATTCTTTATCAAGATCGGCAAAGTAGGGATGCAAAAGTGCTTGCTGTGCACTTATGCGAGATAATGGATTTTGGATAAGAAGCGCCTAAGTTAAAATGACGAGGTGGCTACATGCGAATATACACTTTTCCTTCTTGGGCATGATATAACAATGCTAATAAAGGGATAAAAGCTGTTGTGAGTTAAATTGGGTATCATGTCCGAGAATAGCAATGGACTTAGAAGGATAACAGATGTAATGAAAAATAAGAAATAATGGGACATAGTGGCCACTCACAGCTAATAAATCAAGGCCCCTTGCATCAAGAGCATGCTTGATATTTTCTTGAGAGCACAGTCTATTGGTGTGCCAAGATGGGAAACATTTGGCATTAAAATTGCTTAGCCGGTTAACGCCTGGCCAATTTTCCTCTGTCGGTACCCCCAATATATGGAAAATGCGAAAAAGTTGATCAAGCTCGTTGTCACCACAAAACAGAGGATCTCCTGTGGCTATTTCTGCAAATATGCAGCCCATAGACCACATATCGACACCATAACAATAGACAGTTTCGCCAAGGAGAAGCTCAGGACAGCGATACCACAGAGTGACGACCTATAATATTTAGGGTTTGGTCAGATACACTCTTATAGAAATTGCAAGGAATGAAGGAGTTACCTCATGAGTCAGCACGGGAAGCGGGTAGCCGAAGGATTTAGCTAAGCCGAAGTCAGCCAACTTGATAATATTCTTGTCCACATCTACTAGAACATTTTGGGGTTTTAAATCACGGTGGATAATGCGCCTTGTGTGGCAATACGCAATTGCTTGCAGCATTTGGTACATGAACAACTAAAGGAAAATAAGTGAAAGCAAGATTCTACCTTAACAGTGCTTGAAGGCAGTCTAGTGTGCTTGCAAGTAAGATCTAGATATCGTCTAAGGTCCACAGTTAAATATTCAAAAATTAGATATAACTGGCCGCTATCCAGGATAACCTGTTCTAACCTAGGGAAGGTAACGCAAGCATAAGATTTACGTCACAACATTGGGGTGATCCAGTTCCTTTAGAAGAGCAATTTCTCTGAGAGCAGTCGTAGGGACGCCCTCATCAAACCTCTCAAGCTTAATTTTTTTCATGGCCTTAAGTTGTCCCGACTTTCGATTGCGGCATTTGTATACGATTCCATATGAGCCTAGAGTAATAGAGTAACAGCTTTTGTCTAACCTTCGCCAATTTTTTCGAGTCTGTGAAAATCAGAGAGAGTATAGTTCGACGTCTTGGGAAACATCCAGAACGACGTTTGAGTGAACTAAGGTTATGACTGGTCAACTGAAGGTCATCGAACTGTTAGTTCAAACATTACTGTTCCTCAAGCTGCTAAGATTTTTTTAATCATAAGAAAAATGGTAAATTTTGACCATCAACATTATCCATACTACTGAAATTCTAGATGAACTTATTTAAAGCTTAATCTGGGAAGAACTTACAATATCCAGTTTCTATGGGTTGCAAAATATTCGGCTTGGATTGATGTTCCATTTGGCTACTTACAGTATAAGCAGCTTATCCGCCTAAAGAAAACTCTGATAAAATACTAAAAGAATTTTAGTTTTATTCATTAAAAAGTGATATTTTAACTTAACCACATGCTGGGTTGTATTAAAAAGGCCAGAAATTGTGAGCATTAGAATAATATCATGAATTAGTGCGCATTAAAAATGTTTCGTTCTGTACACACAGAGCCGGGAAATTTATTTGACGAAGAATACTGATCAAATCGTTCACTTCTTCTACCCACATTTTTTCGAATTACAATTACTAACATTTTGCTTGTGATAAATCTATTTACTCGCCTTAAATTTTTAAACTCCTGGGGAAGAAAAACTAGACTAGGAAACTGTTACGCTTGTGACATTTTATGCGATACTTACTCCCTTCAAGGATAATGTAAACATTAGGAGTATCTCAAAACGACCACGTTAATGAATGCCCTACGTTTTACATGCCCCCTCCCATGAAAGGTTTTTTCGGTCGCACTAGACGCTGGTATCATCCTTGGCATCGTCTTAGAACAGTGTTGCGACGCCTTATTCCCACTCGACATTGATCAACAAAATAAGCCTCCCCTTAGAGATTTTTTCCCGTGCTAACATAAAGTGGGCGAAAGTGACGAGGAGTGCACTAAGATTTTCAGACAGGATTGCAGGATGAATAAGCATCCAGTTCAAAATTTTAGTTCGACGACGCATTATGGTCGAGAAGCTCTGCTGTGCAAGGACCAACTTTTTTTGCCATTTGGTCACGTTCTCAAATAAGAAGTGGCAGGCGTTTCTTACATTCGCTTATAACTATTTTACTAATGGGATGATTAAGCTCAACAGCCTCTTATCGTGTCCCTTTACGCTATACCTGGTCATAATTCCAGCTGAATCTATAATAAATCTTAATGCTTTCCTCACTCTTTATCACGAGATTATGATCGCATGTCCTTCCACCAGATTATGCTCAGCAAAAAAAATAAGACTGCATTAAAAGGGTAGGGATCGTTAAATGTCCGCGTAGGCAGCATAATCTAGGCACATGTTGCACATAATAATTCCTTCAGAGCTATTGCGCTTTCAGCCTTTCACTTTTAAGCATCCCGCATCTATTAATTAAAGCAATGATCCATTCCTTAACTATCCATTCCCACACGCGCTTGATCTCTTCCATTCACCAATTCATTTACTACTTTACGGCTTATTTCATGCTCCATTATACCCATTCCCTCGTTTACTTGGTAGTTTATCTAACCATTCCTGCCTCCGTCTACTCTCTAGAATAGACTTCACATCTTGACATCGGATGAGAATGCTCCAAGTTGAATGCTTGCACATATATCTGGCACAAAGTCAGCTTTCTTCGATGCCTTACTAATTTCTCACCAATTTGAGCGTTTTATTGCGACCGAAATTCTATTTTCCTCGGCTTGTGTTTGTTTGATACCTGGTGCTAGGTCTTTTTAAGCAGACATATAAATGCCTTAACTGAACAGTTGCAAGATGTTCAACAGTTGAAGATCATCAATTTGATTATAATCCCGTTAACGATTACGAATTGTCTGTGACAGAAAAATAATTAAAATTTCAAAAACAATATTTTAACAGTAATTAATTAGGTTCTTGGGAACACTTGAGTGACAGATTTACTAGGCGTTGCCTGCATAATAGCTGCATTTTAAGCAGGACATTATTCTCAGCGTCACTTATTCATTAAGCCTGTCTGTGAAATGCATTAAAGAAGAGGGAGGAGTAGTGTTTTCATGCCAATGGAAAATGGATGATGTTTTAATTTTTGTCCATTTGGTATTTCCATTGCAAATTGCAAAGGAAACAGACCCGATAAGACACGGGGTCAATAAATTTTAAGGAAATCGTATTTTTGGCATCAATTTTACTCTCCTATTTTGCTCTTCTTTAGGTGCTACTCAGACATTTATTTATCTGAGTTATATTCCTCTAGTGGGAGGTGGGGTAAGTATCACCTAATCATCTAATTATTATCCCTACGTAAGCACAGTAGACAGCCACATAACAAAATTTTCGAAATGGTTCACGCTTAGTATCACTTCGCTGATGATACAAATTCCGCAGAAGAGCACAGTCGTAACCTTTACGGTAGGAGGTTATGCAGACTGGTTTATAAACGGCAGACATCTTTCTTCTGTCACTTGAGGTTTATCATCCTATGCCCAACCTCGGTGTTTAGTAAAGATGCTGTTATTAAGTTCTTTGTATCTGAACGAGGACTTGTCGGAGCCCAAGCACATGAAGAAGTTGCATAAGTGAACGAAAATGCAATTGCTACGCCTGACAACATGATCAGCCTAGTTAAAGCAATCTTACCGAATAATGCATTTGAGGCAAATTCTGAGCACTACAACCTACTGATGAATGCTTGTACTAGGTAAGAACTCATATTTGGGAATTGCGATTTTAATCAGCCTGGTAGACCAATTAGTACAGGTTATTTACTAAAATGAGCAAGACGTAGGCAGCTAGGCAAACAGGCAGTGGTAAAGCATTTTACTCTCTTTTAGGCACACCTGGATTTGCTATTCTGTAAAACACCCAATTCTCCAAATTGATAAAAGAGATTATCGCTTACTTTCATCACTCAATGTCCCTTGTTTTTCAAGTCATTACATTTTATTTAACGTAACGAATTGAAAATCTGTGCTTGTATAAGCCAGTGCATAACCGAGACTGACAAAAGTTG
>NW_020170648.1:4242-20127 GCF_000524195.1 Echinococcus granulosus | reverse complement strand
CATTTTTGTCATTAAAAGCGAAAATAGGTTACAATAAATGCTTTGTGCGAGTTTAGTTTATTACAATGTATGCAGAAACTACAAATGTCCTATCTACAGTCATCTGCGGTGACCACTTCAATGTTGAGTAACAACTCACTAGCACAAGTGTGATGCAAACATCTTCGAACAAACTAAAATAGGCTAAATTTAGACTTGCATAATTGAGCACAAAATTTGCCATTTATGTGGTACATTTGACGATTCATTAGTAGGTCATTTTCTTACGGGTTGGAAGAAGCCAGATGAAGTATTTGAGAGAATCAGTGTTGTCGTATGGATTGTAAGTCTTGAGCTCTGAAATGGTTCTCCGTGCATTGCCTTTAGCCCATTATTTTATTTTTGATTAAGAAAAAAATACTTTAATATCAAAACTGATGGTTTTGGGTAGCGCTAACCTCAATCTGCTAGCATGAATATTTTCGGAGCTAAAGCTATCACTGCTGACCATTAAAACATTGATATTTTTTGGGATTTCAACATGCTACTTTTGCCTTAAAAGTGGCTGCAAAATCAAAATTAGATGTATTTTTCTGCAAGGTATCCGGTATGCGTGGAAGGCTCCTATATGATATTCTGCTTTTTGAAAGAAGAGCCTCACTTACTATTGAACAAAAAATAGGTATGTTAAACCCAAAATCAACTCAGATTGATAAATAAAAGTCGAATTTGATTAAATAGTTAGGCAGAGGTAGATAGTGCATGTAATGAAGGTTAAGCTTAAAAAATGTTAGCAATTTACATTCGTCTCGTTACTGGATCGCCTATCTCTTTAATTAGTACAAATAAGTATTGAAAGGATACAGAGGTAGACTGTTATAAATGCTTTCAGGTTTGCATCCCCTCACACATGTTGTGTAATTGTAGTACTATTACGCAAGCCGCGATGCCTAGGGCAGAATCTGTTACTAACGAGTTCCGTGAATCAAGTCATGTCAAACCTTAGAAAGACAAAGGACTGCCACCAAAGGACTTGCCATTACATAAGGTGCACATTACTGATTGTTTGCTAAAAAAATATACTCAGATGACATTAAGTCAGATTAGGTAGTTACACTCAACAATGGTGACGACAGATGTTTAGGACAATTATCGGGTCATCAAACATCAGTTTACCCCCTCACCCCTTGTATACTAGCGCAGCTCGATAAGTTCGAGCACAACTTGCTACCAAATCTATCAGTGACATTTGACACAGTCGAGATATCTACTCCAAGTTCAGCCTAATTCAAGTAGCGATACCCAACCGCCTATCATGCCTTCCTGTATTTTGTGTCTTAGTTTAACACTCACACATCAGAGCCATGTTTCACCACATTTACTTTCGCCTGCTCATTAAAATATTTAATATTTTCATGTCATATAAATGAATGTGGTGAGGTGGTTGGTTTGTGTGTCAACTACCACCAGGCCTGATCGACTTGGACTGATTCTTGCATTGTTGGCAGAATAAACGGACTGCTAGCATACTACAAGGCGACGCTTGTCGAGGTGATTTATGACGTCTGGTAAGTGATTCGAAAACGCCCAAATCATCTTTCAGGCAAAAAAATCAAGCCCACTTGATTAATCCCTACGAAAATATTGTAAGTCCATGTATACTTAAAAATTGATGAGAAAATTACACCACTGCCATTTATAAACACCCTCTCTTTAGGTGTCGGTAAATGTGAAGAAGAAATAGCAGAGGAGTACCGACACCTTTGCTAAAGTGGCATAATTCCAGTTACTAAGCTGAGCTTAATTAAGCCAATCTCAGCAAGTAGCAACGGCAGCTTATACACAGGAGCAACGAAAGTCGCAGAGCACATGTCAAAAATGATAGAGAACTAAGCAATTTTATTGAGAAAACACGAAAGAGCTCAAATGGAGAAAGCAGAAAAAGAGAAGAGAAAGCAGAAAATTCTCCTTTGCCCTATGCTACCTATATGAGTTTCCTAACAACTCGATATTCCTCAAAACAGATTAAAGATTTTCTTGACTTCTACCTCATGAGGTCGGTTTGAAAGCCTTGGCTGTTAGAATCCTATAGTTTCATTTATTTTATTAAAAAGAATATGGCAATGTCAATAAGCGCATATACGCTAGACATATGTTAAAATGACCTTCAAAGGCGACTTGGCGTCCGTTTGTCAACCAGTGAACAAAACTTAATGTCATCTAACCCGACACTTGAGGAGACGAAGTGATTGTGCTGTTGCAAAATCTTTCTGCTTAACATTAACACACGAAATTCTTTTGGCCAAGCACTGTAAGGCAAATGACGAGGCGGTTTGTTTGAACCTACACTAACTGAGGAGGTCTTGCAAGCTAAGTATATCCACCTCACTTAAATGTTTGAAAGACTGAAAGTAAGGGTATCACCAGATATCACTTAGAAGTTTACTGCTCCGTTGACCCATACTTCTACAACGCAGTCTAATTCAGATCTCCCAAAACACTGTACTTGGTGTGTGTCTAATCAGCTGCCGGTGAGATCCGTCTCCTCCAGATGATGAACCTTAAGCGTAAGGGAGAAAAACTATTGAGGAACAAACAAGAGTGCTATTTTATTCTGAAGCAGTGTAGATATCAAATCATCGCTTAGCTAGATAAGAGAAATTAGGCAAGTTAGGCCAAGGAGGAGTAAAGGTGTAGTCGCATCCTGCATGCCCCTCTATTGCTTTACATTCGAAGAAGAACAGGTAGCATAAAGCAAGCTGCAAGCCTGGGGAAAGGATGAATGGAGGTGGTTCTGGTGTCAAAATGTTCCATTAGAGTAAAGTCTTATTAAACAAATTTTCCTTATTAACGAAGCGGTGCAAGTTAAGAAACAATCAAAGTGCAGAGAAAGGGGAAGCATGCACTACCTGGTTTAATCAACTCGAGAATCATTTGAAATGTCATCTGACCACTACTAGAAATAATGTTCACTTCGTCTGTGGCTACTTATCGGTTGAGATGGCCAGATTTAGGGCAAGCGGACACCAAAGTTATAATGTCTGACAATAGTTGACAAGTAAAATCCAAAGGCTTGGTTACACACTTGCACGATGTATGAAAAAGGTTCAGCAGAATTTTACCACATATCGTTGTTGCCTCTATTTTACTGATAGCAAGAAATTTTCAAAGGGTAGGGATGTGTTACTTCTAAGATATTAGGGTGACTGCGTATTTTATGCCATAGATGTTCTAATGCTTCGGCTCCCACCGTCATCTTTGTGATGCCTTTTAGTGCAACCGTTTGTGTGACATGCGCATGACACTGGAAAAGGACAATTTGATACCTCAGGTCTGTTCTCCATCTGCTGCACACTTGGCGATAATTTCGCAATAAATGTGATTTGCGACCGGATTGCATGACTGATTTGACAGGCCGACCCAAACAGACACGACGAGGAGCCTACACTCAAGCCTCCCATATACGATGCTATGGACGACTGCGAGAAGATTATTAACCTCCTTTTGGGAATGTACCCTTTTCTTCGGCTGCGAATGGAGACCAATTCGAGGGCGGAGTGTCAGATCTTGGAAGTGTCACATGGAAACGCTTGCAGTGCACCCATGGCAGCCGCCACGTATGCTCACATTAAAATCAAGTACACAGTTCCTCACAACGCAACTCCGGGTCCCAAGCTAACTGCTAGGAATGAATCGGCACTCTTTGTTACCCCTTCTGAGGCAAGAAAAATGAATTACTTTGCTATATTTGTTTATTTCTGTTTTTTCAGGGGTAAACATTCAACCTTCAATGAATCCACAATACAATACGGTAGTTCCATTCCACATGTGCAGTATTTTTGACTCAACAAGTAATAGACAGTGTATGACACCTCTGGTTGTTGCAAGTATTTCGACCTCAGTAGGTTGCTTCAATTAATAAATGCCTTTCTGCACCTCTGTGTGCTCTTCCTTATGGAGTAGAGGGTCCGTCCCTCTACATTCTACTTGCCACACAGGTCTGTGTAATAATCTAATATATGTGTGCGAGGCTGCGTAGGCACTGACGGATAGCCGATGCTACTCAGGGTGGTCAGTACGGCTGTCAGTAGCATGGATAAGTATGACAGATATGGGGTGAGGTGAGAGTAATTTCAATTGCTTTTTAACTAACGCTGAAATTGTAGTGGACATTGGCAAGTATAAAGCACCTTCTTGCAATCAATCACTGACCAATTAAAAGTAGGTGAGCTGGAGTGCTCATTGGTGATTGTTCTACTGCAATAAAGGTATGCATTCAAATCTTTGCAAAGAAGTCATTTATGCAGTAAAATTACTACAGGGAAGCAATTTTTATGTCAATAACCCATTAAACCCTTCGAATGTAAATCTCTCTGATGGATATAAATGAAATGGGCTGAGCTGGAATGCAATAAGAAGGAAAGCGAGGTTAGTGTGTGGAGGCTCATATTATCCGAATTAAAGGGAAAGCTATGGAGAGTAAAGATATCCCACAATTGATGAAGTACTAAGAAAAAGATCGCATTACTTAGTGGCACTGTTTATCCAGTGAGCATTGTCCCATGCGGTCTCTGCTCCTGCATCTGATTCTACCGTGACAATTTTATTGGGGTGCCTGATTTAAAGGCTGGATGTTTGTCATCCGCTTCTCAAAGTCTAATGTACGCAAAAGCAAATTTTTTTAATTAGGGCATTGTACAGATCCATTACGACTCGCCACAGCTTGTTCGTAATTATTAGTATAATTAGCTTCTATGAGCAAATTAGGGCTAATTGTATCTACCTCGGAATAGCCAGTGTGCTTAAACCAGGTCCCGTATTAGCCCTTCAGCAGTGGATGCAAGACCAGAGATACTAAAGACAACAAAATGTTAAAGCAAATATGGCGAGTGATTCCTCGCTTTTATCAGGTCTTGCTTAGCGTTTACCGGATACCACCAATGTGACACCTCTAGGTTCCCCCGTGTTCCCAAATTGTCACACCTAGTGGGGTGATGTAATAAAAGGTCTGCGACACTAAAACACCAAACATTCAGTCATTTGTCATGTGAAAATAAAAACACGCCTCACAAGGCTAATCGTCACTTAGTGATGTGATATTTGGGAGCAATTATTTGACACACCTTGTGGCCCGACAATGTTAACCCACCCCGTGCGACATGAGTCAATGCGCCCAGTGAGGCTGTTTAATCTCCACGCGGAATTTACATCACTTGACCTTATGAAACATCTACGATCAAATGTCATAAATGACGTAATCCATTTGAAGGGGGAGGGGATTGACGCAGTCATTTTAGCCCAGAAAAAATTGTCTTACTAAGCCGTGGCCAATGAGATGGTTGACTACAGCCAGAATTCTGCTCCAAAATATGTGCTTTGCCGAATATTTTCTTGATATGGTACTTTTGGTAAAATCTTTAATAAGCACCGCTCTATTTGACCTTTCCTTCAGACTGCATGCTAATACCAGTCAACCAAATTGGCTAATGGCGAATGGCAGATGGTAAGTGTATCGATGTGGTCAAATGCGAGCAAAGACGCACATCTGTGTGATTTGTACCTCGATGACAAGCAAACAGTCTCTGAATCCTCTTGCGCGTAAGACAGTAAAGATAGTGAAGCTGAATCAACCTGTCGTTGGTCAGGCGATGAGGAATGATGATATTTTTAACGTGTTTGTATCAATCAGCAAATCACACCGATCATATAGACACGTTTTCAAAGGAGAGTGTGTTTTGCGCAAATAGGCAGCCATTGCGTACCTTATTTTGCAGCGACTCTTCCCTTGAAGTCCAAAATGAAAATTCTGGTTTTCCAACGTTTAAACTAAACATCAGCGAGGCGGTGTCAATTCATCCACTGACACACTTAACTGGACCCAAAATGGCCGAGGACACTGAAGCACATGAATCACTTTTCTTGTCTAAATGTCTCTCAACGGCTGTCAAAGTCACAGCTAAATTTGCTTATTTTATATTTGGCATTTGGCCTTGTTCCTGTGCGCAAGTCGGGGTGCTACTTATTTAAAATTGTTCCAAAATTGAAGTCAAGATTTGGGGATTAAAAATACTAAAGGTTTGGCTAAAACGATTTGCACACTTACACCGCCAAATCTCTAACATGCTACGCTCTGCTTAGGTCTCATTTGACTCGTTGTCAACCTACCGATCAGGGGTAATCATAAAGGCTAACCTATGAATGGAAGGATTCCATACTGAGTTAGTTGTTACATCTCACACAGTAAACCCTGTCAATAATGTCACCACATGTCCCATATATGACATTTGGCGAATAAATCAGTCACGTTCGATGTTAAACAACTCATCCCAGTACGTCTGGTTCCACCAATCGCGACGCACCCAATAAAAAACCAATAAACCTATAAACTTGATTGTTTAACGCAAAAGTTCTTATAAAAGTGTCATTAGTTTTTAAGTTTATAATAACAGACGCTAGAGTGAGTCGAGATGCGGAGCCTGAGAAACCTAATGTGTTGAAATTCATTTTCCGCGGGTCCCACTCCGTTGTCTATGGGGTAGTCTACCCAAAGAAAGGTGACAAGGCGACACTCATGACGTGGGCTTTAAAGCGCATTTATTTGCAGAATAATTCTGTGGTTCGGTGTGCTCTTCAAGAGCACGACCTCCCACTTCTAGGCACTTTGTTGTAAAGCTTTTGAATTCACAGGACCCCAGCCTTTGTGCTACACGAAGGAAACAGTTTCTACCTACAAAATTTGATCCTAAATGTTTGCTTTCTAAGTCAAAAGGATGCATGACAACGAAGCTGCGGGATAATCTGTAATGTGGACCGCCTTCATGCGATGCACATCGTCTACTTAGACGTCAAATCCAACAATATGCTTCTCGCTGATTCGGGCCACCTTTTAATACGCTCATACTACGCGGCTCGGAATGCGGCATTCCTCAAGAAGGCGGACTTCACTGGAACCTCCTTATTCGTGGTGCATGAGGTAAAGGATCAGGTGAAAATCTTGACAAATGTGAATGGCTGGAAACTGGGCATTCTCGTAGCCACCATCAAGTATGGTCCCGCCACCATAGATGACTGTCTGTGCACAGGGCGGTTTATGGCAGGCCGTTAAGTAAACGTCTCATTTCTTCCTCGAAATTTCTTCCAAGTTTGTGTTAAACAAAATAGCAACAAGCGTGTGGACATTGACGGTGTCAAGTGTTTCGAATTCTACAAGAGGTCAATTAGGAGGAAGTAGTAACTTGCAAGATGAAACCACCTCACCACCCCTCCAAGTTGTAAGCCCCCTCCGATGAGGAGGAGCTTGACCTCCATCCCCACGATCATCTGCATCTCGCTGCAGCTTACGACACACATACGTCACTGATAGGCTTGCATCTTGGAGACATTTGTGATAAGCATGGGGCACGTTGACTGATGGTAGAGTCACCAAGCTACAAGAAACTGGTATGGGCTGGATTGACAGCAGAAAGGATGGATGAACTCTTTGCAAACTTTGAATTCATAAATCCCCTCCTCCAATCATCCCATCTATCAACTGGAAGCGCGATCCATTGGTGACGAAGAGGTAAATTTTGATTTAGAAGAAGATGAATTTGGGATGGTTATCACCACTGAGACGCAACAAGTAACACGATTTTTGATATTTGCTTGCTGTGTCACTGTACAGCATGTACTCTACTCATGGAATGGCAGATCAACCGCCTCATCAATCATCCCTGCATTGGGCTAGACGACGTGATTAACCACTTGTTTTTTCTACCTCAAGTCAACTCCCCTCTTCATTTCTTGTGTGTGTATGCGCATGGTTAGTGTGGCTAAAATATACGCTAGTTTATAGATGAGTTGGCTTTACGCCTCAGTGGATAGGAATTTTCCAGAAGGACTAGAAACGAGTACTGGGGACGCTTAATGCATCCATTCTTACCCAAAAGATACTCTTAGAAATCTTTGTGTAAGCGAAGGTGTAAACAATAACTTAGGCTCTACTTTCCATGCTGACAGCGACTTCGTCCTTAGGTGGGTCTGTTGATCCTAACTTTCGATGCACCGGGGCTGCATCACTACGGTATTTCGACCAGGACTAACGTCCACTGGCACCATCACTTCTGCCGCAATAATTCACCAGCAAAGGTGACAATCTCTCTAACGCTACTTTGCTCAAAACTTGCCCTTGCGGGTGCCAAAGGACTTAATCTTTTGTTGAATTTTAAGCAACAATAAAATGAGACACAGGCGACTTGTATCACCATGCCAACTGACCCAATCACCTATTCTGCATAAAATGTCACTTGCCTACGTGAATGATAGAAGCAATTATTTGATTCCTTCTGTTGCAACTTTATCTGTATGACTTCTTGCTGTCTGTGATCTTGAGCAGCCATAATGTGCTGCTGACAGAGTGCGGAAGCAGGACGAGATGGAGGTAGATGAGTGTGCAAAAGCTATCCCATGGAAATAGCATCTTGTGTCATTTTTCTGAAAAAAAATAATTACTGACGCAACTGAAAATGATGTGTTTTCATTACCGCTTTTCGGTTCTGCTAAATTCAGGCCTAAATGACTATCATTATGGTCATAGGAGAATTTCTACTTTCTTATTTAAGTAGCTGTCATGCGTATGCAGTGGTATGTAGAGCCATGAATGGGCGGCGCGGCTACCGATGTGATGTGATGGATGATGAATGAAAGTAAGACGCGAAGTCGCATTGAGTGGACACACCCGCACAATGCTGCTAATTGACTGGCACATCGACTATCACTGAGAACGGGTCATTCTAAATCCTATCAAAGCATGCAACAAAACTTAACTTATTAATTAGCTCTGGAATCAAAACTTCCATTAAAGCGTTGGAAGCATGTATAATTTTTAATAGGGATGCCCAAGTAAAGTAAGCTGTCCTACAATATCTCAGCCGTAATGAGTGTTTTGCACAAAACTACTTCTTAGATATTATCCGAACAATGCAATGAGTTCACAGGTGTTTTAGAGAGGTATATTAAAATACAGGTTTTCAATTTTTAAAAAGGGGCCCATTTTAATGATAGGCACACAAATCAGCTTTTTATTCCAACATTGCATGGATGGGATTCCCGACCAAGACTGCCCAGCTTTTATACGTGTAAACGAAGTTTAGCTTCACTCATGGTCGTGCTTGATACACGACAGTCTTCATAATGAAGAAGGAAGAACCACCTTGGGCTTGGTTCATCGATTTCTGGGTGATATCTGCATGACAAGCCTTACTGTTGCTGCGTTTTAAGCAAATTCACAAATAACATTCACAAAAAGCCATCATGGTTTTTGAACTGAGTTATAAAAGTGAAGCTGATACATCCATTGTTTAACCTTCATGCATACTCTTCCTAGTAATGACTGTTGACTCGCACTGGCGTTGAACGACTGATCTTACCTACAGTGGGTGTTCAAGACCAAATGGGGCTTCCACCTATGCGATTGTTAAGAAGAGATGATATTACACCATCAAGCGTATCCCATTTCACTTTGTAACAGTCAGTAAAAGCCTTGTGAGCCACCTAGTGCAATTATAATTAAGTAGGACCTATAAAAAAGACAGTAAGCACGTGCACGCATTAGCTACTTGTGGTGATGAATCAGTCTTATATTGAAAGGTGATCCAAGATTCGCGCCCGCGAATATCTACTAGAATGCACAAAGCACCTCCAGTGGGATTAAAGTGGTAATGAAGGCGACATGGATCTAACTAGCTATGATCCTGGGCGTAGTGATACCTGGGATGCAGTACCTAGAGGTACGAAGTTAACCTTAGATAATGGTTGCATTCTCTAACGGCTTGGTTGAATAACCTTGCCGCAAGAAGGGTTGAAACTTTTTGGATGGTGCAGACATAAACAACAAAACCTGAGCACGTTTTTTAGCTTCTAAATCAAAATCAAAGCAGTGGAAGCATGCAGCTTCAGTACGGTCTTAGCGTCAATGTCGAAGTAAAGCAATATGTCCTACGGCGCTTCAAGCCCACCGGAAAATATTTTGCACGCATCCTACTTCCCAGGTGCTGGCCAGAGGGTGAATTGAACTGTAAATTACGAAAACATTAAGGCTTAAAAAGGAGGAAGATATAGTGATATTGCACTTTTCACCTTCCTTTCTTCACACCTTCTTTTACCCTTAATCTATTCCTAAGCAAAATGCGTGTTTTATAGCTCATAATGCTAGTGTACCTATCCGTACAAATGTACGCATTTGCTTGGGAGGGGATCAGGGGAAGAAAGAGAAGGAGAGAATACAGAAGGCAACCTAATACTGTTTCATCTTTCTCCTTTTTGAGCCTTCATATTCTCGTAAGCCACAGTCTTGGCATTTTCTTTTTGGCAGACAACTATACGCGAGATAGTGCCTTCGTATATTAAGTAAGCAAATTCACACTGTGGGTATCGCATAAAAATCATTCAAGAGCTCACTAAAGCTGACCAGGTTACGAAATACCCACCAATCTCACGTATTTATGTTCCTTTAAACCAAATCGACCATATCCTGACTTTGTCTTCTTAACATATAGATCAATGGAGTCAGCTCACTTAAGATCCAAACTAAAAGTGCTCCAGTACTTCACTTTCGGGCTTCTGTCTGTGTTTTCTTCACACTGAACTAATTCCTCTAAGCAAAGACTTCTTAAACCATAATCTAATCTGGTCTGGTCTGATCCCCCCTCCTTCTTCATCTCCTTCCTTTGCTTTTTTCCCTCTTTGTCTGTCCATCTGCCTGTCTCTTACTCCTTAACCTAGCCTTTGCAGTGTATTTTCCATTTGCATGGCTGTGGACTTATTTGACACCCATTACTGTACCTCCCAATTTCTATCACAAATCTAAATCCACATCAATTCCTATTTGAATGGAAGCAAAAGACGCTAGTTAAGTAGTCGCTAAATTTTTAATCTCGATAAATTGAGTGCATTTTTAAAGTTTGCTAAAAGGAATCAATTGATGATTTAGTTTAATATATTTTTAACCGAGATTTTACATTAGGTGTCGGAAGCTATCAATTTAAAGGGAAAACTCGTTCATTCTACCTCGACTCCATGACCAAGGTAAAAATAACAGTTTACGGCAATGTTAACATATTTAACTATCATAATATGATTCCAGGACTAGTGACGGAATATTGTGACCGTGGAGTGTTCATGATATCCCATTAGGTACAGACCATTATGTGTAAGTCAGCTGTAATTATTAAAGTAAATAAAGTTATTTTCGTTTGAATTGGGGTTTTGGTTAGCCTTTTGGACCTCCACCAAGCATGTAACTCAACAATGGCTAAAGTCCTTAAAGGTGAAACTGGTAGTAAATGCCTTATAAGGCCCTCTATCTTCAAGACACAGATTTAGGAATCTGTCTGGTCAGTAACGAGCACAAAGTAAGATAAGGCTATCCTTCATGAAATACGATGCACGCATTTGTGAGGGCCACAAATGTACAACTCGTGTCATGCATTCAATCCAGTGTAATTTGTTGCTCTCTAACTTCTCAACTGACCTGTCATTGAAATATCAGATGACAAACCTTCTTATTAACATGATTATGGTGTCAAAGGTATTTACCGTTCAGGGGGTCATAGAAGTAGCACTAGGATTAAGACATGCAGTCAGTCATAAAAGAACACTCATTTTGCCAAACAAAATGTATGATGTCACGCCTTAAGTAGTCACAATGCAATAGTTTAAACATTGGCCTGAAATCTATCATCTGCCTGTCAAAGTGAGAACAATTAATGCCTCAAGTGAAACTGGTCATGGAGGAGGATCTCTACAACATACTTTGGTAGGTAGCATTCTTCTAATTAAAGCTAAATGCTTAAACAGCTAGGAAAGAATGAACTACTGAAGTTGACAAAAGTGGAAGTGATATTAGAGTCAGTTTAACGTAACAGTGTTTAGCAATCTATTTTCCCTTATTCAGGAGAAAAAGGCCCTACAGCTACCAAACAATGAGTATTTACCGGTATGTGAGGACAACCGATGCGAATTGCGATGCAGATATTTAAGCATTGGGTTGATTTTAGTGCTTCAGATGCGAAACCAACTGCAATAGCTGGCACAAAATTGACGCCAGTAATAAAAAGCACTTAATGAAAATTTTGACAGCGGAGGGAGTGAGGCTTGCATGACACCTGTCATAGACCACTCGTTCAATTCTCCAAACCATAAATTCCAGCTGCATTTATGCATTAGTTAATGCGAGGACATCAATTATCATGCAAAATGACCGGAGTTTGATCAACTTTCGTGCATGTATACAGGAGCGAGTTTGTCCCAGTCATGCTGGTTAACAGGATAAACAGTGGGAGATTTACCGGCATGGATGAGTAAAATTGGCAAAAGTAGGCTAATTCTTATGCCACGTCTGTGGTTCGGCAAGAGTGCTGCAGCAGGATTGCAACTAAAACGGTACTAGCTACACATCCTTAGTGCGTAGTGCTAACCATTAGCGTTTTCAGGCTGACAAGTTAAGATGTGATTATATCTGTGTGCAGGAGGTGTGGATGACCAATGCATTCAAATTACCGAATTCACCTCTTCACTACTTTAAAGGACAAAGTAGGCTTTGTGGCCCAGCTAATTACACTTTGTTGTCTAAGATAATCGACTTTGATCAATTTTTCAAAGGTCCTTCAATGTCAACACAGATCACAGGTAGTTAGGCACTAATAAATCTTTTGAAAATGGAAATTTAACAAGGATGATAGATTGTTAAGGAAGGATGTTAGCGCATGTCAGAAAGATTATGTACCCATGACACCAATACTTAACACTCACGGAAAGACCTGAGCGGTTGGGCTGACAGCATGAATGGAAATGATTGGTAGTAGTGGACGAATTGTGAGAAGTAGATTTGCTGTAGTTGCGTGAGCACAATTTTATCTAATCGCATTCAATTCTGTGCCAGCATACTAAGACACGACCATAAAACTTCTGGCAATACTAATCACTGCGTTGTAATTTTTAATGCACACTGGGTGACAAAATGTCCAAAGTCAGAATAACTCATTCTCAATTATCTTCTTCACGTCATACACATCGGACTATAACACAAATATGCATTGTACATTGTTGGGTACCACTGCTGCTGTTTGTCTTGCGGTAGCATCAGTGACAGTTGGATGGGTCATCCTATCAGTGGTGGTGGTAATTCGATGTTTTGCAGAGCAGATTCAATTTGAATCTATCTAGTGAAATGCTCGAGACCCTGAATGTCATCAGGAAAGGTCATCTTTATTGTTTGTTTGACTCTGGCACTCAGGTAATTTAGCCGTGTATTTAAGATGCATCTCTGCTTAATAAGCACCGATCAGAAGTATGGAGTAGGAGCGCGACACCGTAGAACGTTCGAACACCACCAAGTACCAAAACTAACATTCATTTTCTCATTCAAAGTCCTCTTCTTCATTACGACAAATGATCATTTTAACTAATTATATATTTGATTAACACAGCAACTTGGCATCAAGGCATATGCGAAGGGCGCTGTCGTATGGGTGACATTCGAAACGTGTTACATGACAGGATAAAAGCATAAAATAGATAATTAAATCAAACTACCGGCAAATTTTGAAAGGGTATAAGAAATTGGCATCTCTAATAATCAAACGACAATGTTAGGTCAAATAAAGTGCACACTTTGAAAATGTTGTTTAAATCTTTGCACAAGAAATAACTTAAACTTACACTGATACAAGCATTTTATCTGCAATCTGCTAATAACATAGTATCTGCAATGCTACTTTAAATCCATCATAATCCAAAAAATGTGTTTTGCAATTCAAAGACCGTTTAATTGCGCAACCAGCCAACATTACAATATCCGTGTTGTCAAAACAACTATAGTGTCATCTGCCAAACTCCTTTGTGCCATTCAGTCACCATGCTTGGTGATAAAATGGCCCGAGTTAGAAGAACTCATTCTTAATTACCTTCTTCAAGTCATGCACATATGACTATAACACAAATATGCTGCTTAATTTCAAACGAATTTCCTTTGCCGTTTCAGACAGAGAATCCTGTCTTTGCTACACTTGCGTTACTATATACCCATTTTCCCCTTATGTAAACAACACCAATGCTCATCAGAGTTTGAATGGCAACAACAATATACAAACAAATATTTATTGCAGAATTAGCATCTTCATTCCTTTCATTTCAATGCGTCAATCGGATAGGGATTTAAAGTACACAGATTTTTAACATGAGAGCGTGTTACTTTGAAATGCGCTTATTCAATTGCCTGATTTGCGTTTCCCTGGTTTTCATTTTACACCTCTTATGAAATAAGATTTCCGAGCAGCCTGAGTAATGTAAGCACTGCACTCAAAGTGCCTTCTTTTTAAGCGGACATGCATCTCAAGTGTGTGTGGTCACTTAAAGACCCTAGTGACTTCATCCTTTGCTATTCCTATATACTGATACCAGCTTTTCATACTATAAATTAATCGAGTCAACAACTTTTACTATGAACCATATCACATAATGTGGTTCCCTAAACTAACAGTATTCGTATTACCTATGATGGAAATGGACCATTGCCTTTTACGAGTCATGCAAATCACTGCCTCTCACTCCACCATGTAGATAACCAATGCACAAGATCTCACCATAGGTGTTTTCCTTAGCTGATAAACGCAAGTGAGTAAGCGCAAAAGTGGGTCCAGCAAGTACACCCCAGTCGATGCCTGGTTGATACTGCTAGATGCTGATTAAATCTGCGTCACAGCTGGTATCCGAATCATACCGAGTCTGGATCTGTGGCTGCAGCTAGGACACCTGGTCATGTAAGTCATGCAAGTTTACAGTGGTGGATTGGCCTTGTCATAAAGTGACTACTGGAGCAACTAAAGTACAACCTCAACTAGTTAGAAGGGGCTTAGGGCGCAAAGCACTAAATGTTGGCAAACTCTCTGATACAATGAGAAATTCTAGGAATTTCAACACACTGACTTTTGGAATTGCAGACATGTCTAGCTACGTGTATTCAGGTGAGATGGTTCGCCTCGATCCGGCCTAGCCTCTATTTCAGGTGCAATTTTTCGTCAGCTACATGCCACTGCCTTACCGACTGCATGGACGGGCAAAATGATGTCTCAATCATGGTCTCGCAATACCGTCGAAATCATAATAAAAGTTGGCTGCAACATTACATGATTCTAACAGCATTGTTTGACAATCTCGTGTTGTGTTAGGATAGACCTCATGTTCAGGCTTTCATTGTTCTTCTTCACTCTGTAAGATGAAGTGCCTTGTTTTGTTCTCTTTTACCTCCACGTAAGAAACTTAGTGAAGTCATTGATATTTGAACAGAAAACGTAGCATATCACAAGTTGTAGGAGATATTACTCGTACGAGGAAAATATGTCATCCCTAAAGCGATGTTTCTGCGAAGAAACTCGATTGGAAAGACTAAGGCACAACTGTTGTTGTTCGAGTAACCGCGTCAGACGATAATGTCATGCAACTAGAAAACATGATAGGATGTCTGTGCCCTGGATCTCAAAGACATAGTGGATTGAGAAAACAGGACATCGTCTGTACTCTCAAACAGGCAATACTAATCCCAGAAAATGTATTTTGGACTCTGCTAAGCAGTGCCCACATTCCAACGCATCATGTAACCTCCATCAATCGGCCTATTTGGCATGACTTCCTCTAAATTCGCCAGGCAGCACAGCCAAATATCATGCTCGCATTATTCGCCACCGAGCAGTAAGGAAACCCATGTGTGAGACAAAGAGTCTGCAGTGAGGGTAATATTTTCCATTACAGTGTGCCAAGTAAGTTGCTTTGAATGTATTAGAACAGATGATTTGCCAGCGTGAAACGCGATTGGTTCCATTAAACATGATGACTAAAGAGTGTTATTTGTGAACAACTCAGCAAAGGAGA
>NW_020170648.1:1770-4142 GCF_000524195.1 Echinococcus granulosus | reverse complement strand
GCGGTGGTGGTTAGAATAACATGAAGGCGACGTGTCGTGAATTGATGTGGTTCCATTTGATGTGGTGCAATTTGAAGTCATTAATCAGGCATTTGTCACCCTCCGTGATGGACACATGTGGTGAAGTAGCGATTGCAGGGAAAATAACTTGAGAGATCATGCCCATAGCAGCGTAATCTATGTCAAAGTTCACCACACTCCGGTTGAGCAGTGTCAACTCCTCCTCTAATACACCTATGACTGAATTTTTGCCTCCACTCTAATAACCACCAGCATCGTGTAGCCGCGAAAGCAATGTCTCATCGGCTTCCACACACTGGAATTTAGAAAGTCGTGACATGGTGTGAGAGTAACGACGCCCTCATGTGCAGCATTAGTAGCCTATCACGTGGAAGACAGCTTTGTCTTACTCCATGCTGTTTGACTGAACATGCAGAGTCGTATTTCGGTGAAATGGCTTTGCATGTCTCCGTATTTGTGGCCCCATGGCGGAGCAATTGCAAAGACATTCATTGCTAGTCTCGCTATCTAATTGCCTTACCTGTCGTCAAAATATTCACTCGTTGTAGATCCATAGGAGTTCATGCCAACGCTACACCCAGAACAACATCATTGCTTTATCTGTGCGTCATCAGAACTCCTTACGCATCATGTCCTGCACCTAATGCAATTCCCCAAATCTGATACAAACACAGCTTAGCATCACGAATTTTACAATCGAATTGAACAAGTCAGCAACATGAGATTAATCATGCCTCTTAATTATTCCAGTGATGGGAATCTCATGAAGTAGAACTTGAAGCATGGGCAAACGTGGTGAGAGCACAAGCAGCAAATTATGTGTCCATCTGCCACTGGGTGATATCAGCGCCCTAAAACACTGCTCATGTTCCTCATAACGATGCATGCGCTTCTCCTTCTCTGCCTTTCTTCACTGCAAGAATAGCTAAACACTTTTTGAATGCTCAGCGTTATTTTGCTCTCGTTGAATTGACAAGTCAGTTCCACGTTGCTGTATGATGTGACATCACAGCTGCATATTTCACCTCGTTGTAGAATCTGCTGATACTTCAGCAGCGAATGCAATCCAGTAGGCCAATCGGGCTCTCACAACCCACTGCTCTTTCCCATTATCTATCCCACTTCCAAAGTAGTGATTGAGGCTGCAGTGCAGTTTTAATCATCAATGTGCATAGGATAGGTGTGGTTGGAACGAAGTGGACTGTGAATCATTGCCACTTTCGCTGATCCTATTTTCAGCTTCCCTCTTCTTTCACTGCTCATCACGCATATTCGTATTCACTCCGCTTTAGAGTTCTGCACTTTCCTGTCTTAGCGCAGTTGGTAGCTGCGAGTTGGAAATGGAGTGTTCCTAAAATACTCCTTTGTGCAACGCAGCACTTACGTAGGTAAATTACTTCGCACACACTAATGAGTAGGTTACACATGTTACACCGAATCTGGTAATCATGATACACTCTATCGCATGTCTTCCACAAATCATTGACATTAATGTCTCCTGCGACCTGCGAGGCAACGCCTTTTAGTTTTAACACATATGGTCTCTCGTTATTCTATCGAGTATTGCCTAAAGTAGAAAGTTCGTTTTAAGTAGAGATTAAGTCTTTTCAGGACTGATTGTCTACTTCGTTTAATTTTGTTTTCCGATAGCCACCAAAACCTTTGCTAAGCCTGAAATTATGATGCAAATATTTGCCACAGACTTTGCTTTCCCATGCAATCTTTTAAATATCATGGGAGAAGTTTATTTTTTCCCTGTTGGTAGAAGAACCTTTGATCGAGTAGAATGGTCTGACTTTTCGATTTCAAATGACTGTGTCGCTCTTGTTTCAATGAATGCCGAGTACTTCTTACCCATTTGGATCTCGAAATTATTCTTCTTTCAAATATCAAGCAATGTGACTGATTGATTTTTATGAAATTTTATAATATGGTAGTAATTTACTGAAAAATTTGAGTATTGTGTGGTTTGCCACATCAACGGATCAAAGGCTTGACCAATTTGCTAAAATGTTTCAGCTATTTACAGCCTATTCAGTAAGAAATGTAAGAAGTACTATCTTTCTAGCAGGGTGATGTATTATTAGTGTATATGTGTTCATTTTACATTCTTGTGGCCTACAAAGGAAGACTAAAATTAAAAGCACTAGAATTAGAAGCACCTAGCTATGCTGGAGTAGATGCTATGAAGACTTTTGCTATTCATACGTCTCTCTACCACGTGGATAATTGATGTTGAATGGGATAGCTGAGTATGATTCCAGCAGTGGTGATTTGGTCTGATTTTGTCTGTCCTTTTTGATTGCCTAGATGATCAGAATGTGATGGACGTTCCGGCTGATTGGGTTTCA
>NW_020170648.1:0-1670 GCF_000524195.1 Echinococcus granulosus | reverse complement strand
ATTGCTCTAGTTCAGTTAGATTTCCAGTTTAATTTGTGCAGCTGCTGTCGAAAATTACACGCCTACTACTTACGTCTCGTCAATTCTCTCAGTCCTTTTATACCTTATCTTTACTTAGTGCAATTTACGTAGACCAGACCTCTGCGAATGCTCATCTATTAAACTGGCTTGAATGCATGACACGAGTTGTACATTTGTATCCCTCACAAATGCATGCATCGCATTTCATGAAGGATAGCCTTATCTCACTTCGTGCTCTTTGACTGACCAAACAGAGTCCCAAATCAGTAGAGGTGATCATGCGTCTCCGCATTTATGTTCCTTGAATAGAGGACATTATAAGGCATTTATTACCAGTTTTACTTTTATGGACCCTGGTTATTTTGAGCTGTATACCTGGTAGGGATGCAACAGGTTAACCAAAACACTTCTCTCCAAACGGAGATAACTTCATTTAATTGTATCAATACCGCTGACTTACACACAATGGCCTGCACCTAATGGGATATCCGAACACTCCACAGTCATAATATTCCGTCACTCCTTCTGGAAGCATATTATGATAGTTATCTACAGTGAGGCATTCACGGCTTTTATTTATTTTAGAAGGCAGGAATTTCAATACACAAATTTCACACCAAGGACGCCTGTAGACCGCGTGTTCTGCATGTGTGTCACGTTTTTCGGACTTGCTACGACAATGCCTGTTGAGATATCACAGCTTAATATTTTGCCTCCTTGTAGAGTCGAGGGGTGCTTCAGTGGCAAATGTAATCAGCAGAGCAATCGTCTTCTTACAGTCTAATCCTGCCTTTTATTGCCTACCCTTTTCCAAAGCAATGATTGAAGTTACAACATCTTTTAGTTTTCCACTGCATGCGGAATATTTCGTGGCTGGGACAAAGTGGACTGTGATCATCACTACCTTCACCAAATCTATTTTTATCATGCAAGTTCTTTGATGACTCGCTGCGCACATTCTCTTTCCTCCCCTATTGAGATTGAAGTATTCCTGCCTCAGCGCAATAAGCAGCTGTGATTTAAAAATGGATTGTTATTAATAGAGTCAGTTGCAGAAGGAAGAACTTACGAGGGCAAATTACCTTGCTCTCACTTTTGCATGGCTTTCTCCATGCTAACCTCAATCTAGCATTCACGATCTACTATACCATGCGTTTTCCCACCAATTTTACATCTCAATTTTCCACGTGGAATGTACAGCGAGGATGTACCAGACCTGACTTATAGCTTTTTTTGTTCGTAAGGCATTGGTTAAAAGAAAGTGTTTCTTCGAAAGCAAATATTTTAGGTAACGTACTTCATTCTGCGAATCGTTGCGAAACACAAGGTCACCACTGAAGGATGCAACAACTATTCTTTGTCGGCTTTGGCAATAAATGATATTGCGTGAATACACTTAAAAAATACATTAAAATGATACAGTACTCCAGACAGGCCTTGAAGTTTTCATTTGCTAACCTTTACCAGAAAACAAGATGAATCCCTTTTAGTCTAGATACGCAGTTTTGCAAGCGCCCGTTGACTTTCAGCACGAGAGATCGGCTATCATTGAATACTTTTCCTCCAAAGTAAGATGCGACTACCTTACACGCAAAGCTGCTAACGGGAAATTCGCACAGTGCTGAATGATAGTATATCTCGTATTTTTT
>NW_020170649.1:38082-41894 GCF_000524195.1 Echinococcus granulosus | reverse complement strand
AAAAATTGGACCCGGAGGTTACAGAAATCGACTCGATAATCACTAATCACGGGGTTGTCACAAATCGTCCTGCCCGTGCAGGCAATATATTTGGTCTACCTTTCTACTTCCCCTTATTTCCTCCACTTCCTCTTGCTAAGTTCCTTCGTAAGAAAAGGCTTATTACCACCCTCCTAGCTACACATCGCTTCAGACTTTGTGTGGATGCATTTAGACTCCTCCGCCATTTATGCCCAGCATTCCTCTTCCGCTTGCCACCACGTGATGCGTGAATGGACTGGCTTAATTGGGAGGGTTCTCTCTCAGCCTTCCCTCAATGCTATGACACCGCATCCTGTATTTCATGCTCTTGTTGTGCTTTAGCTTCCTTTGACGACGTTTAAGGCACACTGGTCTGGAACGAAGTCCTACCTCCTTTTAACTCTGTGCTATTTCCGTTTCATTTCTCGGAGAAGTGTCGCACCTTTTTTCCGTATCTTCTGAAATTAGTCAACCAGATGAGCCACATTGAATGCTGTTGTTGTGGCATTTATTACCAGATCAAAATTGACTTTTGTGGGAGCAAAATGCAGGACCATTCTTTCTTGTTGGTCTACCATTAACTTGTTGAAGGTTTTGAGGTTAGGATCATCCTGACTGGCAGGTCGCATATTGCAATGAAGCCCTGGTTCATTCACGTGCCCTCTTTCTCCCTCGCCATTACGTTACCTTATCAGTTTATGATCACTAACTGCTACCAAATAGTCTTTTACATAGGAGTATGATAGAGCAGAATGAATGCGAGATTTTTAACTTTGGGGCTAACTACTTTCTTACATTCGAGTAGCATGTAAAACTGCAGATTGGACATTTTTGCGGATCGTGGTAGTCCATTCCCTCTCGAGACCTTGGTGAGGCATGTGTTTGCGAGTGGGAAAACACCAACAGACAAAGAGACGAACTTGCATGAGGTAGTTTTACAGTGAGAAAAAGAGGATTATCGAGCTCCCTTCCTTCTTCACTACGCTAATGTTATTTCCAGACGCTGTGTGCGTTCACACTACAATCGAAGCGTAAATCACACCCTTTCAAAACCCAACACATCCCACTTTACTAAACCCCATGACGTAGGCGCTGCATTATGTACCGGGGCGGCGGAGACTCGAGTGATGAAATCCCGTTTCGGTGCACGTGGCTGCCAACGTTTATGAGGAATTCACCTGACGCCACGTCGACTGCCTCTGTCTCACTTCCTGAAAGACGTCGGTTGCACTCCCATCACCCTCTGTCTCTCCGCCTCCATTTTTTTATCTATCTGACTAACCGTCGCAGTCGCGAGATGGTGGAAAAAAAGTAGACTGAAATCTGTCTGGCATTTAACACCACGTGATGCAAATCACCAATTCAGTAGACAGTCGTGTATGATAATTTGGGCTTCCTGCACCTCTCCATCACGAGGCACTTTTGACTGCTCTATGCAGCACTCGGGTCTGGAAGTGGATTTGTTAGAAGTACTACGAAAGTCGAATTGTAGCCCCTTTATGGCTTATGTATATTTACACATTTTGCTCTGTGAACAAACATCCGACTAGTGAAATAAAATGTGACTGCGAACGTGTTGCCAGACGGCTGCATCGTTTCCGGTGACATTAAATCAGTCCTTCAATTGACTACCCTTATGATAGTCCCCTCCACCTATTCCAAGCACCAAACTCAACTGGAAATGAGCGGAGTTTGTTGTAACTGCTTTGATATTACCCAATCCACAGCTTAGTTGAGGGCATCACAGGTGTTTTCCCATCCCTCTCCTACTGTATTCATTCTAAAACAAGGTCTTGTGACTTAACAACCCTGGCATCATTAAAAATTGGACCCGGAGGTTACAGAAATCGACTCGATAATCACTAATCACGGGGTTGTCACAAATCGTCCTGCCCGTGCAGGCAATATATTTGGTCTACCTTTCTACTTCCCCTTATTTCCTCCACTTCCTCTTGCTAAGTTCCTTCGTAAGAAAAGGCTTATTACCACCCTCCTAGCTACACATCGCTTCAGACTTTGTGTGGATGCATTTAGACTCCTCCGCCATTTATGCCCAGCATTCCTCTTCCGCTTGCCACCACGTGATGCGTGAATGGACTGGCTTAATTGGGAGGGTTCTCTCTCAGCCTTCCCTCAATGCTATGACACCGCATCCTGTATTTCATGCTCTTGTTGTGCTTTAGCTTCCTTTGACGACGTTTAAGGCACACTGGTCTGGAACGAAGTCCTACCTCCTTTTAACTCTGTGCTATTTCCGTTTCATTTCTCGGAGAAGTGTCGCACCTTTTTTCCGTATCTTCTGAAATTAGTCAACCAGATGAGCCACATTGAATGCTGTTGTTGTGGCATTTATTACCAGATCAAAATTGACTTTTGTGGGAGCAAAATGCAGGACCATTCTTTCTTGTTGGTCTACCATTAACTTGTTGAAGGTTTTGAGGTTAGGATCATCCTGACTGGCAGGTCGCATATTGCAATGAAGCCCTGGTTCATTCACGTGCCCTCTTTCTCCCTCGCCATTACGTTACCTTATCAGTTTATGATCACTAACTGCTACCAAATAGTCTTTTACATAGGAGTATGATAGAGCAGAATGAATGCGAGATTTTTAACTTTGGGGCTAACTACTTTCTTACATTCGAGTAGCATGTAAAACTGCAGATTGGACATTTTTGCGGATCGTGGTAGTCCATTCCCTCTCGAGACCTTGGTGAGGCATGTGTTTGCGAGTGGGAAAACACCAACAGACAAAGAGACGAACTTGCATGAGGTAGTTTTACAGTGAGAAAAAGAGGATTATCGAGCTCCCTTCCTTCTTCACTACGCTAATGTTATTTCCAGACGCTGTGTGCGTTCACACTACAATCGAAGCGTAAATCACACCCTTTCAAAACCCAACACATCCCACTTTACTAAACCCCATGACGTAGGCGCTGCATTATGTACCGGGGCGGCGGAGACTCGAGTGATGAAATCCCGTTTCGGTGCACGTGGCTGCCAACGTTTATGAGGAATTCACCTGACGCCACGTCGACTGCCTCTGTCTCACTTCCTGAAAGACGTCGGTTGCACTCCCATCACCCTCTGTCTCTCCGCCTCCATTTTTTTATCTATCTGACTAACCGTCGCAGTCGCGAGATGGTGGAAAAAAAGTAGACTGAAATCTGTCTGGCATTTAACACCACGTGATGCAAATCACCAATTCAGTAGACAGTCGTGTATGATAATTTGGGCTTCCTGCACCTCTCCATCACGAGGCACTTTTGACTGCTCTATGCAGCACTCGGGTCTGGAAGTGGATTTGTTAGAAGTACTACGAAAGTCGAATTGTAGCCCCTTTATGGCTTATGTATATTTACACATTTTGCTCTGTGAACAAACATCCGACTAGTGAAATAAAATGTGACTGCGAACGTGTTGCCAGACGGCTGCATCGTTTCCGGTGACATTAAATCAGTCCTTCAATTGACTACCCTTATGATAGTCCCCTCCACCTATTCCAAGCACCAAACTCAACTGGAAATGAGCGGAGTTTGTTGTAACTGCTTTGATATTACCCAATCCACAGCTTAGTTGAGGGCATCACAGGTGTTTTCCCATCCCTCTCCTACTGTATTCATTCTAAAACAAGGTCTTGTGACTTAACAACCCTGGCATCATTTTTTTATCACTTATCCTTACCCTCCATTGTGGACGTGGTAATTATGTTTATATCGGCCGTGGCATGGTAAGATTCACCAATTTCAGTAGTGCTTAGACTTCTATAATGCCGTCTTCTAGTGGGATTTGGG
>NW_020170649.1:28093-37982 GCF_000524195.1 Echinococcus granulosus | reverse complement strand
AGCTGTCCAAACGCCGTCCAAAGGAATTGCATCAGCTGACGTCGAAATCGTGTGGAGAGCATGTGGCATCCACTTCATTAAACGTACTACTGGTTCCATTTTGCTTTATGGTTAGCATTCCACCTCAAATGATAGTTCCATCATGAAAACATGAAGCATTCTTTTGTGAAGGGTGCTTGAACTACTAGTGGAAGGGTTTGTTGCTGTTAGATCACTTAATGGACGCCTGCATGATCCACAATTTGTTGTCGTTCCCCAGGAAGCAAACATTGCCACTTCAGGTCGGATGTTCCATACCTCATTTAACTAACTCCAAAATCGGCCATGCCAACACTGCAGCTCCCGAGCCGGTCCCAAAGAAGACGTCATATGATTGTAGGGACGGAACGCAGTGGCGCTAAGTTGGAATCGAATCCTTGGTAGCCAAGTAAAAAAAAAAAGGTAATTTGAGTTGTTCTATTAACACACTACATACCTTCTTAAATGGTGAGCTAAATTATACCAAATGCTGCCATAAGACACACAGGAGAGCCCAGAGAGCAGCTGCCAGCGGAAAATTGTTGATGCATTTAATTGCTATTAGAAGCAAGAACAATGCCTTTGCGGACAGATTGCCTTTAAACACTACGCATAACATTCGAAAAGCCGATTACCTCATGAAGTGTCACCCATTAAATCGTATCGGACTGAATGCAAGCTTTGATCATTTTAACCAAGTCTATGGTAGACATTACTCTCCTCCCAATAAGTGTACACTCATTCCAGACAAAACGTAACATCCCCCCATGAATACCTACGTCTGTTGTTTTTTGCTTTAGACCACAAAAGAGTACTTTTAGTGATATATTGACAGAAGGAGAGAAGGGGAGAGGCGTGCACCAATGGTCAAGTTTACCACGACCACAGCGAGGATTGCCATAATATTTTGATTGGCTGTTGAGCTTGAAATGGAAGCTATCCTTACAATAAAGAAAAGAGCTGCCTAAGGACGATCTAAAACCGCACTTTTGTGTGCTTGAATGTCTGTTGAGTCGCCAATATCTTTAGCATGTCGCCTCACTGGTACTCAGTCCGGGGTGTTAGCCTAAGACTTCTGAGTACATAGTTAAAAAAAGATACTTCAAGGTGTGGAAACTGAATTTACATTTTCATACAGCCCCCTACTGTTAAATTTTACGCTTGTCTTAGTATTCATTTATTACCCTCAGAGATTAGCCAATGAAAGAGTTTTAAGTGCGCTAGAATTATCTTAGAACACCCTGTCTGCTCCACTCAGCATCCAGTACAAGCTAGACTGCTGAAATTCCAAATGCTTGGATTCATGAATGTGTGTGCTGTGCTCACTGGAATATTTTTCCGTCTCTTGCGCAAAATCATCAACTCGAATTTCACCCCCCAATTGAATGTTCGCTGGGGTGACTGATGGAATACAGGGCCGAAATTGGAACTACAGCGACCGGTATTGTCACTGACATAGACAGACGGACAGCCGCAAGACTAACTTCTAAATGTTTGTATTGTTCAAACATCAGCTGGCGTGGGAGTTTGGGTTTCACAGCCTTGTTAACGGGATGATTCGCTCATTAGGGTACCCCCTATCATTTTTCCCTAAAATTTTTACAGACCATGTCTAAACTAGCTACTAGTGATACCCATGGGACAAACTTGGCACAGTAATGCTTGCATTGCCCCACACCAACACACCACTCTAGGTTCTAAAATCGGAGCGTCGGCTTGCTTTGAACTCTATTAAAGCCTTCCATGAACCGGCATGTCTCAGCGTGTCCCGTCTCTTCTGCGCCTTAATAGTGAAGCTACTGCCAGTAAGACAAAATTAGGCCAACTCCTTTGCGTTCAACAACTACACTGCCTAACCTTTCAACGGGTTTACCTTTTCTGATAATGTTACACAGTACCAAGAAGAGAGATAAAATTATAATGGTATCAAGTCTGGCCTACTAGTATCGCTAATAGCCGGTGCACGTGACTTGGACCAATCGAGTTCGGACATTGTCTGTAAAAGTGTTAAATGGCAGTGGTAGGACTTGGCAATGAGCGAGTCTGTGAAACCCAAACACCCACGGTACCTGATGCTGGACCGATACAATTTTTTCAAAGCCAAACCCTGCATCCGTCTACCTTTCCGTCTTTAGCTGTATGCCAGTGCCAATACCGGTTGCTAGGGCTCCGTTTCCGGTCCGCAATCCATCAATTATCCCAGGCAGCATGTAAAATGCTTAGTGTTGGACGCCTGATCGGCGGATAAAGGACCTATGCATTGATAAAATTGCAAGAGTTGGAAAACTTTTATGAACACGACACAAGCATCCATAAACGCGAACACTTGATCTCAGAGAGTCAAGACGCACATGCTAAGCACCCGGACAACTTTCCCCTTTTGACTAGCACAGGATAGTCGGCTCCTACACGAAGTTGAGGGGACGCTTTAATACCAGACAAAACGTGAGTGCCAGCACTCCACCTTAGCCTAGAATCAAAATAAGCATATACCAATAGTAAAGCGAAACAAAACAATCTATGACATTTTGGACACACTATTTAGGTGGCTCTACATCGACATCGTTCCCACTTTGCGGCAAAACGGTGAGATGAGTGTATCGATGCCGCGGCAAGAAACTGTTCTGAAAAATAAATGCAACTTCCTAATGGAAATAGTTAATGTGTGAACCATTTCACGATCTACGGGGACACCCACATTCCTTTCCTGCAACGCATAAAAATCCGCTCAAGATGCATCGTGCAGAGATAAAACCAGTACAACTGCAGCAGTGCTTCCAGTTAGCTATTTGACTAGGTAATGAAGTGAATAACCTCAAAAGTATCACTAATGGTGGCGGTAGCAACGAAAGTTTTCGTAATTATAACAATAACATTAACAACGGGGTAGGGAGAGAAGAGGAAAGTGTGTGTGTGTTAAATTTAAGTCCTTTTTGGATGTCATTGCGGATGCGGAGAGTTTGTGAAAGACAGGTGGTTTTATGCACGATGAAGAGGAGAGTGGAGGTAAGAAGACTCTATCTGATACCAAGACTGCAGATAGAAGAGCTATACGACTGACGCCAATCAAAGTCGGCATTTTGTCCATGGGTTAGGGGGGGTATAGGCGGTTCGTCCAAGCGCCAACGACGGCCCCCCTCCACAGCGCAGAGGAGACCGCAGTAGGGAACTGGAGAGCACCTACGATGCAGCTCCTCAATGTCGTTCATCCCACCTCCTCCACTGTTGTTGTTACTGCTATTTCCGTTAGTCAATGCGACTACATTTCCATTGTTGCTGCTGCTTCCACTGCCACTGCCGCCGCTGCGGAATCGCTTTCTCAATAAGCTTCGGGTGCAAGCGTCTAGAGATGCCGCATGTCCGACTATGAGTATGTTGGCGCCTAGAGAGAAATCGAGAGAACCGTATTTAGATTAGCATTGGAATACAGCAAAACATATTTAAATCAAGCCCATTTTTTGCAAGTTCTGTCCTTCTCTCAGTAATCGTCCTTCATGACAAATAACTAACAGTTTTCTGACGATTCCAGTTTGCTCTGTCATGTTTTTCAGCTTGTATTGGTGATGCTCAGAAAAGACCTACTTCCAAGTGCATCAAATGGCCGTCTTGGGAGTTTTCTGCCATGGGTGGCTGGAACTTGTATATTCTCATGATGGAGAAGCCTCAATGGCATGACTACACAAACTAGTATAGTTCTAAGATTAAAAATTCCCGCAGTAGGGTTTACAAAACGGTTAATTAACTATGGTACGTATCAGTCTTTTCAAAGCCAAATACAAGTTTGCACTTTTATTTCCCAACTATTAACTGTTTATTTTACGGAGAATCACGTGATCTTCCATGACAGCTGTCAATAAAAGGGTAACAATCATCACTTGAAGAAACATCAGGTGAGTACGACTAGGGATTATCTTCCTCCGCCTGTCCCAGTATAACCGATGAGTGACATGAAATCCTCTCACAGTCAAATCTCCCACCACCAATAAGGTAATAAAATTTACCCCCTGACACTTGCAAAGCAATCAGTCTTCCGAGGATGAAATGGTGCGTGCCTCAAAAATGTGGAGTGGTAATAAGGAAGTAATTCGGGGTTAACCAACAAGGAGGAATTCGTTCACTTAACAAACCCTAGAACGGGAACCCATAAAAAGTCACTTCTCATCACAATTCAGTCACTCAGTCAAGCAACAGAATCAAGTGCACGGGGTATTTTCGTTGCAACGCACGTAAGAAAAGTGAAAAACACATTGACGGTGGTTAAAAAGCATTGCCTACCACCTGTTAATGCACGGGCATGTGACATGTACTGACTTAGCTTCGTCGTTTTCACAACTCTCACTTTCTGGTTGATGTAGTCGTAAAATGGAATGTTCCACCTTCACTCATGTGACACACTACTGAAAGGTTTTCTTGACAGTGTATACGGTGCATTCAAAAATCGCATACTGCACCTCCTTCAAGCGCTATACAAGTTAATATACCAAATGCTAATGCTTAACTACTGCCTCTACGAGTTTCAACCATCCACTCTTACAATCTATACGGAAAATTGGATCAACCCTTTTTGACAACCTGATAAAAAAGCCTCAGCCTTAAAGTAAACACCGAAACATGCATGCAACTTCGATCTGCAAAGAGGGTACAACACCTCCGTCTGTGTGCCGGTAACGACGTCTGCTCCGTCCCCGGCTCACAGCACAGCAACTATCCCTATAAATATTCACCTCGAGCACAGAACGCCTCAGTCTGTACACTTAATCGACGCCGAACTGCATCAGAAGAACTTCCAATTTCAAAAAGACAACTCAGAGGCTGCCCTTTCAGAGGCAATGACGAAGTGAAGCAGGATGTTCTACGATGGTTCAGCGGTATTTGCAAACCCTTCCCCTTCAAGGCTGCTTCCCAAGTATTAGTTGAAAGTTAGGTAAATAAAAGTAAATGTAGGGGTGGGAAAATATATAAAAAAATGGACGCAACTTGCACTCAATTCACCCATTACTTAATCCAATGCCGTCTCCTCATTACCGATTAGTGAGTCTGCAAAACAGAAAATGCGGCGATTTGTTTTATCCAAAAAGTTGAATTAAAATCGACTCCGGAGGAAAGAAGAGTCGATTCCCGCCTCATTCGCTGAAATTAACAAAGCTTGAATTGGAGACCTACCAAACCCTAAACCTTGCAGGGTAATACGTATAGACATGCTAACAAGAGGGGTTAAGCGGCTTCTGATCCTGCTTGCGTACTACAAAGCACGAGAAAAATGGGAAAAAAAACGAAGAATCTGGTTTGATATCTGCCTCACCAAGCTACAGGACTAATAATTAAAAAAGAGCCCTTTAAAGTGGGTTCAGAAGGTCAACCACCGGAGTATCAGAGGAAGATTGAAAATCACAGCCACGCAGATGTTTCACTGGTTCAGTACGACACCAACGCTTTCATTACCGGATAGGCCACTTAAGCAACGGATCAGTAACTCAAAACTCCGCAACTGTCACCCTAGACCAGCTTACTCGTTTTTGCTTATTTTAGACTCATCCAATCTGTTTATAGAACGAGTTGGTGCAAGCTTTTATCCTAAACAGACAAAGAACATGCGTCACATATCTGTGACGTGCGGACTCGGGTGAGAAAATCCATCTATCACCCGTACATGCGACATTGGTAGCGTAGGTGTTAACGCACTTTGTCAAAGCCCCTCGCGGACAAATGGGGTGACAGGCTAATGGATAAAACGACCACGTCGTAATCAAGAGATGTGCGTTTTTAATCTACCCACTCGCTTTAACAAATTCATCCTGTAACAATGAACTCTTTACCAAGAGGATACATCATCACGTTTTTATCAATCCTTTTCAAAGCCTTTCGACAGAACTCAGTTAAAAGTCCAGTGGAGAGGTGTGGATCCACATACGGGCGAGCCAAGGAGTTAAAAAGTGATTTTGGGTTAAATTTGTACCGAGTGCATACGTAAAAATCCGAAGAAAAGTTACTTTCTTCTCATAGTTTTTCAACATACGAAGGAGTTGAAACTTCATAAGGCTTTTTACTGCACCTGATAACTATCCTGCAGCTCATCCTTCCTTTGATAAAGCTTTGCAACGAATCTGGCGACAACTCAAGTGAAACAACTTCAGAAGGACATTCCCACCAAAATGTTATAAAATGAAGCTATTTGATGTGGATGAGTGCATTTTACAGAGCTGATAAAACCATGTTAAGAGATGTGATGCGAGTACTTACCCTCTGACCATGGTCTAAGAACAAGATACCCTCTGCTCTTGTTTTTTTTTCTAGACTAAAGAACTGTGAACATCTACTAAACTACAAAATGCATTAATCAGCCAGCCGATGGAGACTAATTCCCAGAGGAAGTAGTATGCGTAAGGTATACACCCAAACCACCACTACGAAGTGCTCTCGCCATGTAATCCAAATCCGACAGAGCAGGCCAGCCGTTGACTGAAGTAAACTGGAAAGCTGGAAGAAGGGGGCTACCACAGGGAGCATTCGAAACGAGAAGGAGAATCGCACAGGTCCCATTTGTACAAATGACTGAGGAAGCTGACAGATAATGATGTCGCAGAATAGTGGCCAGCCCTGAATGACATCAAGTTAGTGAACGCCCTAGAATACAGTTGGTAAAGATAACGTGACTGGATGACCCACCACTCAACTCTGGAAAACGGATCTCTTTCTGCGGTGATGGTGAACACCTGTGGGATTTTCACTCCCGTTTCGCGATTTAAGCTACCATGCTAATGGCACAAGGCTCCCAGCTCCTCGGTACACTGGCACTAGGTATGCCACCGGATTTTTATACCTTATTCCGCTCCAGAGGCAACTAAAAAGGTGGAAACTAACAGTATGGTTTTAAGTAATCATTCGAACCGATTCCACCTAGCGAATGGAATGAATAAGCAGTGGTAAGTCGGGCCATATTTAAGCTTGCCTTTATCTTGGTATCCAATTTCTGTACCATGGACAATTGTACACTCGATATCCCAGCCAGAATGTAACGAAGTCCAAAAAATGTTCCACACCAATGATAATAAAGCACAGAAAACCGGAGGACAGCCACCTAGACAACAAAGGCGGGTCAAAACTGGGCCAGAGGGGAGAGAGAGAGAGTCAGCGCCAAGGGAAGACAAAAAGGCATTAAACTTCCCATCCCCTCCCACGAGCACAGTGCAGCGAAGATTAGTTGACAAAAGCGCAGCGCGAAATTGCTCGAAAAATGGTCTGTGGGACTGATATTTGGACACTTGGCAACCAACTCACAATTTACAAGAGAATGAGTTTTCCCGTCCAACCTCCTCAATGCATTTGCTGTCAGGGTGTCCGTGGAAAAAACGGGCCACCATAGAGGCCGGTTTTCTCGAATCAGGAAATCCAACATCTGCTTACTATGTTTTGCCCTCAATCAACCGGTCTTTGATGTAATTTGGTGGCAGCTTAAGTTATCAAAGGCTGATGAGACCCTTGTGTCACATATCTGTGACGCACAAGCTGTGTATGTGTATACGCAACACCGGCTTATCTCAATTCGGAGAGAGTTCGTACAGACTCGAGAGAGGGCTGTACTTCTAACCAAAAGCCCTGGTGCGCAGTCAAACAACGAAGATGTGGACGAAGCAAGGTTGAAAGGTAAGGGAGTCAATGAAACGACAAAACTAATGCCATCATAGTTACCTTAAGGGCAGCAAGATGTCACAATTTACAGTGGGAAACTAGGCCAGCTAGTGCACGACAAATAAAGTAAGCATTTAAGACAAGAATAGTGTCGTGTGCTTTTCCATGCTTACAAAACAGGTACTTCAAGACAGTCGCCAAGATTACATCAGACGCAGCAGGACAAGGGCGACACCCTTTTGTTGATGCTTCAAAGGAGACTTGGTTCTAAGTGGATCGGCTAAGTGGCCTAAAAGAAAGGGATTTGCAGGCTTGTGAACACACATCGAAATTCGGCAAGCATCCAAATCGCAACTTCTGGGTCGTATATATAGAAATAATAAAAAAGGAAACGATGAGCGATGGAATTCTGGAGATGGATGGCTGGCTTACACAAATACACCCGTGAAGCGCAAAGATGGAAAAAAACTATCATACATGAGTTAGTCAAGTACTCAGTCCCAAACAGTGACGTGTGCGGGCCAATTCAGAAACCATTCTTCAAGACACCAGGCAACAGTGCTAGCAGTTGCGTGCATTCAGCCACCCTCAAAGCACAGGTACTCATGTCTACAGATTACCATGGAACAGTGACGGAACACAGCCACAGAACACGTAAGGAATGTATGCGTAGCCTAGACGACTGTACGTGCGTCAGTGACAATTCAAGCAGTGGTATTTCACTGCCAGCCTACAGGCCAAACAGTTATTCCTGTAAAAAACATTCAGCACAGTGAGCTTCTCAACCTGAACCCAAGAGACGGCTAAACCTCTGTCCGAGAAATGGTGAATACAAAACCATTATTTACGAGAATGAGCACGAAGCTTTACAACTTAGACGTTAGCGCACACCGGATAACGGGACAGGCAGGTTGAGTGTCCTTGGGTAATTCAGCCGAAGCTGATTGGTTGGTAGTAAGAAAACTTTGACTTTGTGCGAAAATAACTGCATTCCCAACTCCCTAAAATTCGTCCTTTTACTTGGACAAAACTTTCCAGTTCGACAAAATGACTTGAACCGTGAGACTAGTTATTCAGCCGTATAACGCCTTCAGAGAGGAGGTGAATCCAATCCTATGCTAGGCAATGCATTAAAAAGAAGGGGAGTCGACTTCCACCCACCTTTGATTGGGTTATGCTCAAGAATGTCCTTGACTATTTGAGTAGAGCGTGCGTAGAATTGGGGTATGCTTTCTTGCAGATCAAGCTGATTGAGAGAGGAGAGAGCCTGACACTCCCTGTCCACATTGTAGCCCAATTCGGTGAGCATCGCGGGTGACAGGAAGTTTGGCAATTTGCCCGAGTACCATCCCAACCACTCGAATAGGAGGGGCTCAATTCGAACAGCAAGATTGCACTACACAGTCACGAAAAAAAATGAAGCTTTTATTAAAAAAACGACCACAGGTAGAAGTGAAACTAACTCAGTAACTACTTACATCAACTTAGGGTGTAGCTGGACTGACATGCGAGTGCGCCTTATTTGTTTTCAACCCAACTCGTACACACACACACACAACCACTAAACATTAAAAATAATAAAAAAACACGAAAAGCAGGACCCCACTGGCTCACAATTTCTTGAGTGTGATCAAAACCTAGTTATTTTGTCCGTTTGACAAAGACTAGTGAATTTCGGCTACTCCATCTACCCATATATTTTTAATGTAGTCATGGCATTAAATAAAAAGCTACATTTAAAGATATGTGCTCTCAGGCTACCGCAGTTTCCACCAGCGTATTGATGAAAAGTTATCCCGGCCATGCCCACGGCCTAGCAGGTCGTCTATACGGTAGGGACATGAATTACTACTGGTTCGGGAATGGCTCAGGATCTCACTTTTATGACAGTAATAAGCAAACCTGATCGAAATGAGCACCAACTCGAACCGTGGAGATGGGATGACGCATCTAGATGCCACGAAAGAAATCCGATCTAAATGCAATTGAATCCCCTCAGACTCGCAACGGAAGAATCATGACAAAAGCAACGCCTAACTTACAGCAATCATGTCGTCCTCAAGTGTTGCAAAGTGGTCAGTAGCACAGTGAGGTCACCTATAAAAAGGTCTAAAACATCACCCAATGCACCGGGAACGTAGAAGATGTACCTCCATCTGTGAAGGCAATATCGTGGACTTTCCTGTTGAGAGACTGGCTTATAGGATATGCTAGCTAGAGCAAATCATTCAGATAGTGGCAG
>NW_020170649.1:25208-27993 GCF_000524195.1 Echinococcus granulosus | reverse complement strand
TTGTATCTCAAGTACTGTCCTTATGATCAATGCAGACCGCTACAGACTTCACCACCACAGAATGATTTTTGTCACTCCACTTTTATAGCACTTTTATTCCCATCCTATCTACTGTCTGTTTCATTTTGGATCATGTGACCCTCCATTATCAATGCCAAGCAAAGGTGCCATTTACCACTTGGTGCGAAAGCATTTAACAAATACGGAGGAGATGGATGAGGATGAGGACGATGATGAGGCAGCATCTCCCTCCCTGTCCCATTACAACTTTACAACTTATCGGCAATTCGGGTCCTGCGCTGAAATGGAATGAGTATGAAATACACTACCGTCGATCCGCTAACTCACTTGACCACATGCTTTTCCTCAAAACTGATGCTCCCCTTCCACACCTTCGAGTCACATCGGTTTGCACATCCCTCAAATGCTATCGTTTGGCCTAATAAACGGTAGAGTCTGCATTCCACTGCGGTGGGGTCAGTTGGGGATGAAGTAGCATGTGTCTTCAAATTTTGGGGTAGGTGGTGACTACACCCTTTGGGAATAGCTGAAGGCGTGTGTATCCATCACATGCCGTTACACTGACGTCACCACCATGGGTGCCACTCTTCCAAAACCCACTTTCCACTTCTCGGTACCTACCTCTCCATCCTACGCAAAGACAAAACTACCTTCTTTTGCAATGTAAGCATCTCTCACCACTACAACCGCATTCTTCACCCATCTGGTTCCGGTCAGTACACTCTAGAATGAGCATCCTGTACCTCCTCCAAATGACATACATGAAGCTATGGGTGAAGATGTTGGAGATCTGGAACCGAAGTAAGCTCGTTACGCAGGACAAATAAAGTGTAATCATTCGCCAGCGTCGATCGACGTTTCATGAGTGAGATTTGTAATGCGAGAAGGATATTACTAAATACAATAGAGCACCACACCGACAAATTGATGCACACCCATACTTCATGCAATACATAAACCATCAAATCCACTTCACGAGTTCCTACGAGTTATACAGCCATTGCTGCGGATTTTACCGAAAAATACACAAATCCTAGACACCCGACACTACTACTACTACTACTACTAATACCACCACCACCACCACCACCACCGCCACAGAACTGGAAAGCGTTTACTCTGCTATGCGGATCCATTGCGGCATCTTCGTTTCTACTTCAGGGTTAGTAACCATCCACAGGAAGACGCGTTGCAGTTGAAGCAGAAGTGTAACCGTAGTCAGCATTAGGCACGGTGCTCTAAGGAGTGAACGGGTTAAGTGGCCAAATGATTACCAGCGCACAACTTTGTCTGCATGCTTCCTTCCTCGTACTCGGGTCTAGACGCCCCCATCCATACCCAGTCGCACTCCGTCTCTCCTCTTCTCCACCGCGACAGCCTATCACTGCTCCGGAGGCAACTTGAGGTGGTACAATATTGCAAAATGTATAACATCATTCGGATGCTCCAATAACAACTGGACTACTAGCCAGCTTCTGCCGAAACAACTAGTTTTGAGCACTACTGTTTCTGTTTTCTCACCTATTCTCTCTTTTCAGAAGAGGTGTAAAAATGAATTCGTCGTTCAGTGATTCTAGGCCTAAGGTATGGGCCAAATTAATAGCGGCGTTTGTAGAGTACTAACACCTAAAAAGCACAACAGTTGAGGAGATACAAGGATTCGCTTTTTACTGTCACCTTCACTCATCAAATGGATAAGGTGATGGTTGCACCCGTCCCCTGCACATACCTGTTGCCGCAACGTTCAGTGATCTTGGTCACGTAATCTCCTGTTTACATCTAAATCCTTTGAGATTTTGCGACTATGTTTTCAAAATAAGCCATGACCACTTTTGATTAAGCTCACATCAAAGTGAAGGATGTAAATCGTCCAGTGTGGTTTGTTTTCAGTGTGGCACACTTTGCCCCTCCACTTGTGTTGCATGAAGGTCACACGACAACATAATTAAACGGATTCGAATGTGTTGGGCTTTGTTGTCGAAAGTAAGGCATACATCCACCAATTTGAAATGACAACAATGCCAATTAGAAAGTGGATGTTGGATGGAGACAATAATACCTACACATAAAGGCAAGGGTGAAAATGTGCCCGGGAGAAAGGAAGCTGACTCAACAAAAATGTGAGGGGATCACGACGAGTGAATGCAGGAGTAAAATCCCAATTACAAGCGAGAAGTGATTAGGGGACAGTGACAAACAAACTTTGCATGTGGACGAAGAGAGTTGCCGAAGAAGCTGAAATACGAGGAACGCTGAAGCCTCAATTGAGGCGTCTAAAGTAACGCGTACTACAGTGGCACTACCCTGTCGGTACTGTTGGTGGCAAACACAGTGATAAATGTGTTCCGATTGTTGGGCTGGTGCAGGCACCGTAGGCCAGACTGACAGGTAATGGTGTTGGTGCATGCTCGGTGATGAATGGATGTGCTTGAAGACGTGGGTATCTATGCACACAGACTGTGGTAGGACACTCATCTAATCAGTGGTGAGACATTTGATGGCATAGCACCGCTATTCTGAGCCACGATCTCAAATGCCATTCCCTCCTGTAGACGTCTTATCAAAGTGTTAAACGTTGGAAGCATCTTATTCTCACATTCAGAATCAACTTGCAGTACGATTGGTGGCAGATCGCTTCAACAACGGCTGCCTTCAACACCTGTGTCTCAAAATTAATTTAAAGGAAGACAAATATTGGGACACCCGGGGATACAAACCAGAGTACCCTTTACAATAATTAGCCTTTTAATAGCTTTCAGCCAAG
>NW_020170649.1:18145-25108 GCF_000524195.1 Echinococcus granulosus | reverse complement strand
CCAAAATCCCACTAGAAGACGACGTTGAAGGGGTTCTAAACACTACTGAAAAGGTTGATTTTACTGTATGACGAAATATTGGACATTCCCGTACACACTTGTTTACAACAACAGTCACAAAAAGCCATAACCGACACGTCCGCAATGGTAGGTTAGGATAAGTGGTAAAAATGACGCAAATATTGTTTACATCAAACGACCCCGTTTTGGAATGAATGCACGCTAAGAGGAATGGGAAAACACCTTTAATGTCCCTACCGTCGCCAACCCCTGTGGCAAAAGCTGGGTAGTAGTGGGTTGGGAGATATCAAAGCAGTCACAGTAAACTTCGCTGCTTGCCGACTAAGCTTGGTGATTGGAGTAGGTGGAGAGCATATTCAAAGGATTGGTTAGTCTCCAAGGTCTAGCGCAATGTTACCGGCAGCAATGCGGCTGTCTGGCGACAGGTTCGCTATCACTTTTTCCTCCAGTCAAATCCTTCTTCGCAAACATAAAAGTGTAAATCCATTCCACCTATAAGAGCGCCAGACCTCAGCTTCCGCAGTTTTTCTAACAAATTGACTTTTAGACCCGTGCAACGCGTTGAGCTTTCAAAAGAACTCTTTGTGGAGAGGCATAAGAAGTCTGGGTTAGCTTACACAGCAGTCGATTTAATTGGGAGCTTGAATCACATGGTGCTAAATGCCAGACAGATTTCAGTCTGCTTTTTTTCCACCGTCTCGCGACTGCTACGGTTAGTCAGATGGATGAAAAATTGGTGGCAGGGAGACAAAAGATGCTGGGAATACACCCGACTTCTCCTGGGCAATCAGCCAGAGGCGGTCGCCTAGGTATCACGTGAATGTCCCATAAACATTTGCACCCACGTACGCCAAAACAACAATTCATCACTCGAGTCCCCACTGGCCCGGGACACAATCCAGCGCCCATTTTGAGAGCTGGTTTTCGAAAGGCATGATTTATGCCTCCACTGCAGTGTGTACGCACACGGGGTAAGCTATAACGCTGCCGTGGTCAGGAAGGAAAGGGGCTGGATCGGCCACTTCTTCCCACCCCGTAAAACTACCTCAGTTAACATGGTCTATTTTTCTGTTTTTTTTTTTACTTCTCTCAAACATTCCCCAGCGCAGTCTTGAGAAGGAATGGACTACTACGATCCACAAAAGATGTTCAATGTGCAGTTTTATATGAAGGAACTTAGCAAGAGGAAGAGGAGGAAACAGAGGAAAGTATAAAAGCGGCCAAACATATGCCTTACATGGGTGTTATAGAATTGCATCTGAAACTGGGGAGGGAGGGCAAGACATGGCAAACGAGAGGGACTTCAGCTGTAGTCCATCTCATGTACGTTGCTGGTCTGGACCGAACACTGACGTTTAATCTTAATTTATAAATACCTTGCAGCTACGCGTCTGTAGCCCCCAATCCCGCAATAGAAGCATGTGGCTCAAAAAAAGGTAAAGAAATTTATCACAACTTGGCTCCGTGAATAGAGTGAGAGATTGGTTAAAGCTAAGTAGGAGGAAAGGCCGGCGAGACGGCGTGTTCTAAAAATAACCTGAGGCAGGAAAGGGCTCAAGCAAGGCAGATACGAAAAACCTCACTCCCTTCTTTGACAATAGTAACAACAATGAACACGGGAGGGTGTTCGAAGTAGGAAGTCTTCACGTTCATCTGCTGTACTGCCTTACTTGCCTCATCGTTTTACAACGGTAAGAACACACAGATACGGTGTAAATTTCCAGTTTAACAGCATAAATTATGCAAATGATAGGAAATGTCTAAAAGACGGACTGCCTTGCAGTACACAATGTGCACACAAGCTTACCTCATTACTATGCCCCTGCTTCATACGCCTCCAAATCAACAAGCCATATGCTTCTAATGCAAATAGCCAAAGCCTCTGTTAAAAAAAAAAAAACTTGCTACTGATGTGTGGTCTATACAGGCTTTGGAGATTTTGGCGCCAACGTGGTACCAACAAATTACGCACATAAAATCTTATGACGCCTTCTTTAGGAAGAACTCGGAGGCGACAGTGTTGGTACCACTGATTTCGGAGTCAAGTAAATACGTACCGTCTGAGAAACATCTTCAGCTCGTGCACCAAACAGGCTTCAATTCGGTAAACCCTAACCGCAGTAAAACCTTTTGGTGCTACTTCACGCGTCCTCCTCAAGCAAACGTCTCCTGTTTTCACGATGGAACCATTGTTTAAGGTGCAATTGCAAGCACAAATCAAAGTGGAACTCTCAATACGTCCGAGGAAGAAGAATTTAACGGAAATACGGTACAAATTGCACCTTCCACCCACTCCAATAACACACACTTTCCATACAACTTTGTTGACAACTAATGCGATTCCTTTGCATGGCATTTTGACAGCTCATCAGATAGTGTTGACAGCCCAAAACTTAGTCAAACATCACACTTCGAAGTTACAGCGCATTATATTATAAACCAGAAAATAATAAGACATTCGCGAAGTAATCCAGAGGACAGACCTCCACAATAAGTCGTGCAATCAACAAAATGGACACAGAAGGGTGTGGACTCATCCATTTTTGAATCTTTGCATTGTACTGCACTGAATAGTCCCGAACGGTTGCTGATTCAAATGGACTCACCCGATTCATGTTTATAACAACCTAGAAGAATCTCGTACAGTTTTGCATCCCACTTTTTAAGTTGTGCTGCGCTCCACTGTACGCACTGAGCCTCTCTCGTCATCCGACCACTTCGGACAAGAAAACTTTCATCAAAGTATGCTGCCTCTGCTTTTACTCATGTGCACGCAGGTGTTTGTTGGTAAGGCTACCACCGACATCCGGTTTCCGCAGGATGCTGCAGCAAAATAGCAGTAGTATCAATGCCCTATCAACGACAGCGCATGAGTTTGCCTTTTAACTCACTCACTCAGAATGTCTGTAGCGTTCAGAAAAATGATATTTACTCGATCCTTTCGGATACCTTCTGGATGATTCATACGATTACATTGATAACTGATGGGATTCCTCTGAACGGCGTTTTTACAGTTCATCTGGTAGTAAAAACGGCCCAAAATTTCGTCTTATGGCACACGCAGGAGTTACAGTTTATGCTTTTAGCGACCAGACACCATCAAAATCAGACATGTCCGAAATCATTCACACAACTGCACTTCCCCAATGAGTCATGCGGTCAACAAGGCGGACACAGGGGAGTCCCGACTCTCGTGCACTTTTACACTACCCTGTCCGACGTCTTTTAAGCCATTTTGACTAACCGCCCATCAATCAGGGCATCTAGTCGAGTGTGTAGCATAACACCTTAAGGCAAGGACACTGACCGCTACAGTGGTGTCAAGAGTTAGCGACCAAAGCCAAAGCAACAATTCGGATCGTGGTGCCTGGTGGCCACGTCTAAACACCACACAAGAAAGAAGCGACTGTAGGTGGCTGAATACACGGAGACCTACGAGAGGAGGGTCACCAAAGTCATGTCTGCCATTGAAACTCGTCTCAACCTCGTGTCCATCACAAGGATAACCCATTACCTACCTAATAAAGGGCAGATGAAGGAGATAGAAAAGGGGGCACTACGACATTCCCGACACCATTTACACAAAGATGAGTTGCTTGAAGAATTCTACTTCCTCCCATCCTTACAAGCCAGTTGACAGGATGAAAATGGGCCATGCTGGAATGGGCGAGGTGAATTGCTCCTGGTGGTGGGAACAGCTGCCATGTCTACTGCGTAGGGAATCAAAGTACAACCACTGACTGCGCTGTGATTGACAACTGACTGTATGCCTTCGGCCTTTTTTAGCTGTGAAAACAATCTCAGTGGCGTTAACAGTCCACCGGCTCTTCTGTACTGATTTGTAAAACCTACAACAACTTTAGGAGGAGCTGGATTGCTACATTGAAGACGTGGCCGAAATATCAAAGCTACATTCATGCGCGTAGAAGCGGTCTGGTTTACCAGTAAAAATATGGTAAAACAGAAAAAAAAACTTACCCACTGGGGCTCAAATTTGAGACCAGACATTTTGTAATGAATTTCGGACATGCTGTCTGCAAAAAAACCAGATGTCCTCCTTAAACCAGACACTCTCACACGCAAACAAGTAGTCTTGAATCTGGAATCGCGGACAGTGTTGGAGAGATGTGGTTCCTTTCCTGTTCCAGCTGCACGACACAACGCAGCAATACGACGAGTCAGAGAATGGGACAAAAAGAAAGCATTTATTTTCCAACGCCGTCGACATGCCGCTACCAGCGTTGTTCTTTCACCCCTCTTAATGTGATTTACACGTATCCTTGTTTTTGCCTACCAAGGTGCTACCGTGAGAAACGGTTTCCGGGCTATCGCAGCACTGTCTCCACGTCCAGCGTTCCAGCACTTTATTAAAAGTCCAGCGTGTTAAAAACGCCTTTTCAGAACTGTTTCCGCGTTCGTGATCGGAAGCCTCAATATACTTAGGGATTACTTTAGTGAAAGGAAGTGAGATCAAGTGGGAAACTCTTACCCACCCTATCAATCAAGCACAAAATAAAACAATGGTGGAGAGATACAGTTCCAATGGCAAGATCTGTGAAACACCAACGGCCATGGGTACGTCTACTGTTTTTGAGGTGGGAAGCAGTTTGAATGGACAAACTTCTCCACACGTTATTTATCAAAGCGTGGTCAAGGGATGAAAGCGCCATAAACGGTTTACAGGTGGAAATTCTTATGCTCTAGCTCCTCACAACTCCTCGCCTCCTAGGAAGGGGGATATCCCATTGGGACAAGGCGATGCGACCAAAGGTGTTGAAAAAGACACTTAAAGCCAAACAGATGTTTGGATTACAAACCCCCTGTGTCTCATAATTCATCACTTTAAAGCAGAGGAAATTCCAGTGATTCAAGCGCAACTGCTTGCCCTCAGTGAATGTGACAAAAATTAACCTACCCTGTTGCTACCAAAAGTACATTACTAGAGAGAAAAACAGTTGTTGTGCGACGCGGAAGGAAGAAAACCGACTTGGAAGATGCATTCATATTATCCACCAGTGCAGGGGCTTAATCACAACACATCAAAATTCCCCGAATGTCCGCAGGAACAAGATTAAGGTAAGAGCATCGCGACATTAGTAATGATTAGTTGGAAAGACTTGATTTGTAATACAACTATAATGGTCGTCATTGTCTCTCGCCAACTGTCCGTCTCCTGGATGGTTTATGAGGCCTAAATTAAGACCAATGGTTCTCAAAACAAGAGTTATACGAAGTGTGGACAAGAAGAGGTACCCACCTGTCCAGCAGCTCGCAGCAACTGGCACGCCGTCTGAACGCAGCGCAGGGCGGGTGAGACGTAGCAAACAGAGAAGCGGACACCGGCTTCGGCGAAGGCGCGACCACAGGCGCCAGCAACAAAGAGGCCAACTTGGGTTAGTGGAGAGTCCAGAGTGTGGTCGATGATGTCCTCTCGCACAGGCAGCCGAGGTGGCATGTTGAGGTTCAGCCGACGGTAGAGACCTAGACGAAAGAGCAGAGCAAAAATACCTCCTTTTAAACGACATTAAGGGAAAAAGATGAGAGCAAATTAAATAAACAGATACTCTACAGACCGTGGGTTTTGCCACCATCATGATGAAATGGAGTTCTTTCTATATCACTTCCACCCGCGGTCTGCCAGTGCTGCTATGTATTTGTAGGGAACCCACATAAGTTAGCACGGCACTAAGGTTAAAGGAAGACGACGGAGTTCCGCAAAATAGACTACCTACTTAGATAATGAATTTAGCAATCAAGCGCCCCAATCCAGACATAAACCTACTACAGATTACACTAGTCCACTATCACAAAACGATTTTGTGTCACGTCAGTTTCACCGCACTTTTACTCCCCTCCTGTCTGCTGTCTGTTTCACATGGGGTCATGTGACCCTCCATTGGTAATGTCAAGAAAAGATGCTAATCATCAATTGGTGCAGAACCATCAAATACGGAGGAGCTGGATTTGGGCGAGGACGGTGATGAGGCATTACCCCGCCCTCCCTCTGTTTTGCTGCAACTTTACAACCGATGTGCAACATTGTTTGTTTCCACAGTTAAGTCTTGTGATAGCACGAGGCATGGAACCCACCACTTTCCACCCGCTGATTCGCTAGGCCTATGGCCTTTTTCTCAACGTAGGATTCTCTCCTTCCTAACCTCCGAGTTGCATCGGTTTGCATATGCCTCCAGCTGTAATGGTTTGACCTAATGAACAATTGAGTCTGCATTCCACCGCAGCGCAGTCATTTGGGTATGAAGTGGTACGCGTCTTCAAATTTTGGGATAAGCGGCGATTGGAGGCCTTGGAAATAACCAGGGACATGCTTATCCATTAGACACCGTAACGTTAACGTCACCACCACTTCTCAATCGGTCGATCCGTCGGTCAGCTAATCCTTAAGCAATCCGAAACGCACAACGCATTTTAACAACGCACACAAGACATGAAGAATGTGTCGACAATCCATCTTGACACCTTATATTGCCCGTCATCTCCTAATGAATGAATGAATAAATGGTGCACCTCAATCTGACGTGGCTTGATTTGGTATACCATAGGGTGGCATACAAAACGCATTTGCCTGATCCCCTCGTTTCTACGACTCACTATTTCTCGCTTCTCGGTACGTACTTCTCTGTTCAACTCGAAAATAGTGCATCTCTCTCAATCACACTTTTATCCATTTGGAATTGCATGCCCCACCTCCTCCCACTGTCATACCAGAAGCTATGGGTGAAGCTTCTGGAGACCCGAAACCGAGGCAGGCCCGGTGATTAGGGCGGCAGATAAGCCGCAATCACATCCGTTTTATGACTGAGAGGTGATAGTACCACTGGGCACAATGGGGTATTGTATCAACAGACAACCACACATCCACAATTTAGTGGTGCATACAAACATTCACGCCCACTTAGCAGGACCTTTTATGGATTGCGCTGT
>NW_020170649.1:0-18045 GCF_000524195.1 Echinococcus granulosus | reverse complement strand
TAGCCCACGTCGAATGCCATTGCTAAACTTTTTCGGGTCACGTGATAATAAGCCCTCGATCCCTCGTATTTTGCAATTCATCCTCCAATATGCCTGCATTTGCTTAAAGCAGGAAGCTCGTAATCAAGTTAATAAGTTTAACAGATTGAATGAGCTTTCAAAGAACCGGTAACTGAACTAGCTGACGGTTTAAGGATGTAATTGCACACGTATTTGGTCTGAATTGTCTATAACAGACAACAGACTGGTATACCGTACTGCATAGCTATCCTGTTTTGGGAGTCCATTTTAGCCTCCTGCTGTTCTACCAGCTTGTCAGTCCTTCCATGCCTTCGAAATCGTATGTTCCATAAAGCCCTTAGAGATGACTAGGTGACTGCATTGCTGAACTGACTTGAAGATGGCCCAGGCCCAAATGAATTGCCAGTCTATCTTCGAACGGATTTATTTTGCTAGCAGAATAGACCACTTCCAATGATTTTCACAGGAAGATGGCTTGAAAGCAACAAAGTGACGCTAGACAAACATCCCTCCAAAAAAAAAATAAATTGTAAATGGAATGCATTTGATGTGGAAAGTGGGCTAGCCCTCTAGCAATACTTCTCAAATTAAGCCTGCCCCAGTGCAATTTACCTTGCTGAAAATGCGATGCCCGAGAACCCTAACGAAATCCACGAAAAGAATAAATAATAGTACTCCTACAGGCCGAATTCATCGCACCATCTTTGTTCCCGTCCTGTAGTTAGTTGCTATTCTAAGGTACACAGCACGCAACGGTCGGAGCACAATGGTGATCAAGTGGAGCATGAGGAACAAGTTTCAAAAGACAAAGGGGCCTAACAAAAGGAAAGTTTGATGTCATAGTGTCCTATCCAAATCCACAATCTTCCACCCTTTCTGCAGGTTGATATCAAATCAACTTCAACAATTACACAAATTGGAATTGAGATGCAAAGTAAGGGTGGGAGATAAGCAGGAAGCAGACGTTTCCACGAAAAGCAATTAGTACATGAATGTTGCCTAACTTTTGGTGAGATTTGGAGTTAGCTCACGCCCAATGGTGCCGAGAGAAAGGAGGTGAAGTAGGCAGGCTGGCATAAAATGATTCAACAGTACTGACAAATCAACTCGTCTCCAAGTGCGCTGCGACCCAGGGATACGGGTATAAAAGTAAATTCGTGTGAACGTTGTGTGGATAAATAAGTAAAATTTGGAACACATAAAAATTGCCCTTTTTATTCTTGCTTTAACATTTAAAAGTTGTAGTTTGACATTAAAGACCTGCCAAAAAAGTAGTACCGATGGTAGAAAAGGAAGTTCAAAAGTCCACTTTTAAATAAGTGAACCTTTTTAATGGGGTCTCGCCTGCATCTACTTTGCAGCCCAAAGCTGGCAGAACCAGGAATTTGATCTACGATTAGGATAGTATGGCTCACCTCGCCTGTCGATGCAACGAGTGGTCCAGGCCCGCCCAAAGCAGATATCAACCCGTTCAGCGTGTCGCATGACAAAGAGACGCCGTTGAGGCTTCTGTGGCTGTTGCTGTAGGCTGCCACTGCCATTACTGGCACCAGAAAGGAGACTTCCAAAGAATCGCGAGCCAAAGATTGAGGAGGACCCGGTGGCAGTTGGAGGGGGTGTTTTAACACCCGACTTCGATCCGACGGCGACGGAGGTCTGGAGGGCCGAGGGGGAAGAAGAGGGGGAGGAAGAATTCGAAGAAGCGGATTTGCGACGGCAACTGCGAGGGAGAAGTTTGGAACAAAACCCACTACTACTACTACTACCAACGTTGACACCGACGGCCAGAGAGGAAGTGCGGGTCTCATTGTCCAATACTGCTAGTGGCTCGCAAAAATCCGCTGGTGCAGAAAAAGATGCCGGGATCTAAAAATGAACTCTTCAATATTTTACATCTCGAATCCGACTATCTGGGTGCTTTTATAAAATTTCCTTCCTAAGCTACGTTTTGATGGACAATGAAGAGTGAACATGGAGAGCAACGAGAACAATTCTTAGGAGTGGAAGGCTGTTTTAGCTACGATTTCACTCCACAAGCTCTACGGTCTCCTCCTCACATTTCAGTCGCTATATCGCTGTCATGCAATTTTTGCTACCAACCCATCACCTCCTCTGTGCTTTCATAATGAAGTTTGGTCTAGAACTGCAGGCCCTATAACACCTTCAAAGGAGGTATGGAAGCTTGAATGCCTTTATATTTGCGGAAAAAGATGCTACTTTTAATGACCCACGTACACGAAGAGGCGTAGAACAGTAAACACACACAATGACGTGGACTACCAACAACGCGATTTTAATGTCAACAAAAGCGCAGCAAGGAAACGCCAACTCGACTTCGGTCTCGAACTCATTCAGCCACCCATCACTAAGACATTCAATTGTGAAGATAGTGAAATTTCAAAGACAGCTTCACGTTGAAATATTTATAGAAACGTAGCAGAGAATTACATATAAATTCGTTAATTTGGCATTAATGATCCTCGGGTTTAACAGTCAGTTCTATGGACTGGTGTCACACTGAATGATAACTCACCCTAGACGGCGCCACAAAGGTGTTGCAAAGCTCCGCTGTAAGACTATCCTCCTGACATCCAATGACCACTGTAGACCTGAAAAGAGAACACAAGAATCGAGTTACAGGCCAGGTATAAATAAACAAAACACATATCCCCAACTGTTAATAGAGAGCCAAGTGGACTTTATAACTAATCACGGAGCAGAAATATGAGATAAGACATCCATTTTTTGCCATAAGTAATTAAGTAGACTTTCTAACCAATAAAAACACGAGATTTAACAAACGCCCAGCGCTTGTCTTGGAGTGTAGGTCTACTTTGACAACGATATTCAGGGTTGAACGTCTTTACTAATTGAATGATGGCTTTTTACTTAGTAATTGAAAAGTCAAAAACATAGATACACAAAGATGGTTAATTTCTAGTCTCAAGAAAAGGGCTATCAAAATCGGCAGTAGGGCAAAGTAGAAAACAAAAGGGGCACTAGGTAACCACGACGTGACTCCATTTCCGTGAGGATAATATCATCACAAGCGTCACATCAGGTACCAAGTCTTGTCTTTCGACACTGATAAAGTAATGGGTGGTGCTGATTTAACATGAGGCAATCATTAGCGGGTCGTGAAAAGATGGGCAAGCTGAGGCGAAATCGGTTCAACTACCTGGTTTCACGTGGAAATGAAGTAACGAACACATCCACCTTGACGGCTACAGCCTAGTTTGAAAAGCCCTTAACACGTTCGTTCCAAGGGTGTCGAAGAGAGCTAAATCACCACAGCCGAGGTGTTTTATAACTCTAAGGTGCCATTGATTGTTACACGATGGTTTGAGTCATACGACCACTTCTAACAAATAAAAAATGCAGTTATCCGCAGGGTAGGGATATGTTACATCCATTGTGTTTTAAGTTTAACAAATCGACTCGTAACACGATTCAGTCCAACCAGTTATAATGAGCTGACAAAGAACAGCACCACCAACAGCCATAAAGGTAGATTCAAATAAAGACAGCGAGATGCCCCCATGTATGCGACCCCGGTGATGAATGTGTCAAGGGGCGCCGAGGCCTCACCGCCTGTGATAAGCATGGATGGCCATGGGCGCCAGTGTGGCCGATCCCCACCGTCTGTTCACAACACAGGCCCATAATGACATGGGGGCACGTTCGCACTACTTCGGTCATTTCACAAACCCAGACATGACGTAGTCAGACCAAAAAAAGTTGGTGGGTTTTTATGGTCTTTTTGCATGAACTGCCTCATTGCGCTGAGGCAGGAAACTGTGTATAAGAGTGCGGAGACCATTGCACGAGTGAATTTACGACTTTAGTACTGGACAATGGAAGTTAACTTTTTGCAGGGAAAGGACAAAGGAGGCACGTGACTGTCCCTCTCCTTCCCTTGACCTCTTGTGCGGAGGGCTGAGATGGAAAAAAAACAATCGCATACACAAACACATACACACACACCTATGTTGTGCCCTGGCATAATCCTACCAGACCCCTAAAAAATGTCTGTTAGTGTACGAGCCAGCTTGCCAGCGAGTTAGTTAGCACTACATTGACGTCACAGGTAAAACAACTCCGCTTCTGCTGCTGATCCTGCAGATGCTAACCCCTTTTTAAGTTGCTTTTGCCTTGGAATTTCGTCCCCACAAGCTGCAATTGCATACAAATCTCGTCTTTGTACAAGAAAGCCAAGTCAATCTTAAAAGGGAACCCTTCATAGAAGGCTGATCGCAAGCTGTAGACCATATCTGACCAGAGACTTCATCCTAGACGGTAGGAGTTTATTAAATACACCGAGTCTTTGAAATGACAAAGATGGGTGATTTTGCGCGGTGAATACTTGCCATGTACCAGGTATGGTAAACAAGTCCGCATACGTAGACGCAGATTACATTCTACACGTAAAAAGGTTGGCTATACATTCTTTTTTTTACATGCAAGGAATGTAGATAATTTGCCATCAATGTTTGACTACTACCTGCAGTCACAAACTTCTGACCTCAAGAGAAAGTAATGCAACGAATCGGATATAAATCCAATCCGACGTTAGCGTTATGCAGTAAGGCGGCACTTTCCCTAGTTGTAAATAAGCCTCAGGGACTTTTTTTTCTGTCTCGGTCAACGACACAGTTGCATAGGACTCCACTAGCATCACTTCCGTTAGTAGCCCATTGGCAAAGGGAGTATGGGGAATGCGTATCGAAAAGATCGAAACCGGCGTCACTGTACGAGCAATCTAGAGGGGGACATACGAGGCCATTTATCAGCAGTGGGTGGTTCTACCCGTAATGCCCGCCTTACGGACTGCGAAAATGAGAGTGGCCAACGTCTGGGTGAGGAAAAGTACAGCGAGGTCTGTCCGCCCCATAAATTTTCCCCTCGCTGTGCGGAGGGGAGATGGGGAGATAGGGATGTCCTTACCGCCGCCACCATCACCACCACCAAAAAAAGGAAAACTTCCGCCGTAGGAGGTAGACAACAGAGAGAGGAGGATGCGCGATACATATCACGACGGGACATAAAGTTCGACTGAGTGCACGTGGCTATGGCCCTAACAACCACACTTTTGGGAAGCAAATATTTAAAGAAAGGCAACAAATGAAATTCAGGGAAAGATGGGGTCAGTCTGGAGTCGTGAGGATCAAAAATACGTAACGACAGCACTGGTCCACGCTGATAACCTACTGGAAAGTTGCAATGGATTTGGATTCTGTCCCATTGAACTGAGACTCAATACATTACTAGTCTAACAAAACGATATAGAATTTCAGCTTTGCCACTACTTCATATCGTGTTTTACCATATAGCCACCCCTAGGTCACGGTTGGCACAAGATGGACCATTCGTAGAGCATCGACCCGCCTTAGTTTGAGCGGCATAATGCCCATGTAGTCATCCTACACACAAAACTATGTGGATTAATGCATTCTTTAGGTGGGTAGAATATACCAGTGTAGTGTTAAGTTTGAAACTAGCCAAGAGATAAAAGGGAATCTCAAATTATTTGCAAAGGTTGAAAAGAAATGCGCCTTTTCTATGCAAATTAAATGAGAATATTAGCGGTAGAATAAACATTATAGGGGCTGTATCCATGGCATTATAAGAATCACAGAAAATGGTTGTTCATCATCACACGAAGGATGTGGGAAACTATAGCATACAAAAATGCTTCTTGTATCTGTTATACCTCAAGCAGATCAGCCAATATTGCAAGAGCCGCTAAATGAGTATTTACATCGTAAATGTGCTCACAAGACATTAGCGAGACACTAAAAATTACAAAAATGGCGATGGGAAGAAAGACAAGCAGTCGAAAAACTGCAATAGTGCAAAGCTCAAACCTGTGCGCAACCTTGGAATACACCGAGATGCGGCTTTAGAGCTGTCGCTTTTACATTTGTTACTACTGCAGATCCGATATTTTGCCTTGAAGTGATATTAGTAGCCATTTATTCATTCAATTGGTGCGCATATATTAAAAAGTGCACCTTTCCTACTTTTACTTGTGGTTTTAAACTCAATCTGCTTACGATGACGTAAAAAAGGTTACATCTAGTATATATGCAACACTGGGATTAGGCAGGAAAGTCAGAGCACTGGGGTGATGGCTACTACTTATGGAGAAATAGCCTACCTATGCGTGACCCAGGCATGCCACTTAGGAATCCTACGGGCCGAGGCAAGACTGAATACCCCCGTCAGCCCCGAAGTGAGATTGACACCCACCGGGACCCCATATCGACCGTTCAAGTTGCACGATCCAACAAAGAGAACTTTGTCGCCAGCTGAGTGTGCCAGTGTGTTGGGAAGATGTGGACAATCAGCCAAAGCAGGTACCTCATTGAACGGAGTGTGGATTGATGGCTGCAGACTGTCTGAATCTGGCGTTCGACCCGCTCCCACAGAAGAGGCAGAGGAGGACAAGTGGCACCCCACGATCATTTGGCCCATTTCTGGTGAGGAGGGAGTGAGTTGAGGTGGGGAGCTATCCGTTTGAGGATTGTCCTCCAGGGAAAGGTTTGAAAATAACACGTCATCCACTTCCACCGTAGTTCGCGTCTCGTAGAGCTGATTACAGAAAAGAACTTAGGCGTAGTAAAACACAAAACTACCTCAGAGTCAGGAGTGGATAATCTTGGGTCACCAGAAAACAGATCCAACGTCCACGAAACTAAAAGCTGAGATTTCATATTGTAAGAGTCCTGAAGGTCCCCAAGATTGCTTCGATTGGCTAACTGAAAGCCGTAGGCAAGAGACATATGGTAATTGGATTTACACCTTCGCATAGGATCATCATCAGATATTATGCCAGCTGAAATGTGCGAAACAACCATGAAAGGGAACAAAGATCTCAGCCTACCATTCAGAAGCTCCTGCAAAAACACACGACAAAGCTTTTCCAGACTCGCGTTGACTTTGTCACTCGAGACAATGTACCCAATAAAGTCATCGGAAGTCACGAGCTTAAGCGGAACTTCGTCGAATTTCAGCACGTGTGAATGTTCTTGAATTATTTTGTCATAGATACCATGGAGCAGGAGAACTTTATCGTCAGAGACCCTCAGGTTCGACAGGAGTGTGATGTGCGGAGGAAATTCGTGTGCGTAATTCCAACCCTCACTGCCAGAACTCGCAAGCCAGAAGTCCGAAATATTTTGGGCCAAATCGGAACGGACACACAAAAATAAGTAGAATTCCCGGTAAAAGGGTTCATCCAGGAGAGGATCATCTAAGTGCGAAAGTAGCCAAAGGGCGGCATCTCCTTCACTCCGGTAACCAGTAGAGGCGAGAGCTTTGATTCTAAATAAAAGTCAGCAAAATATATATAAGTTACCTCCTCATATCCGAGAAGCAAATTTTCTTAAATTTCTCCGACATTTGAGCTTCGCGTATCTTTTTTCTCTCAAAGACGTCCACTCGTACATCAATCGGAATGCCCAGGCTGCCCATGGCTATCTAACAATAATACCAAAAGCCTGAAGCACGCCTTTTCTAACTCAGCGGCCGAGACAGCGGTAATTAGAACGATCGCTTGACCTTGAAAAAAATACCTCAAAGAGCCATAAAAACACTTCAACATTGTTATTTGGTATTCCAAAATATACACGTCATAGCATTAAAATTAGCAAAGGTTGTAAAATGGTGCCACACGCATCGACAAGGGATATAATCAGACCATTAAATTACAAACGTTTTGTTAGGTATTTGGCAAGGTAATTTTCCGTCAAAGTTAAAACGCGTGAAGGCTTAATACAAGAAAAAATTATAATTGGGCAGACTATGAAGACTATTAACATAATTTGAAAACATCATGCTACGGCGAAAAACATACATTTGGGGTGCTGGAATTGCACACGTGCTTTAAAGTATGCTTGAACAAAATATCAACTTAATACGCTTATGTTTAATTCTTTGGTCGACCATATTTTATGAAAGCCGGGAATTATTGGCAACGTTGGTAACATGATGCCCATTGTTTCGCCTTGATTTTTTACGTCGTTCTGTTTAGCTCTATGTAGGCTGCTGTCAAGGCCCTGGAATTGGCTGCTGCCATCTATTGTACTTTTGAAAATGTTCAGGACTCTATGATTGATTGCCAATATCCTGATGGTAAAAGTTGACTTTTCTCACCAGGCATTTTTTCTAGCTGACAGGTTTGCCTCTGCAAAAGCTCCTTGCGGAGACCCTAGGGCGAATAATACACGTCAACACTCCAAGCTAACGCACTCAAAGGATAATTGCTGGTTTCTTTACCTTAATTTCTTTTTGAGAAATCATATGTCGTCAAAAGAGAGTATATCTGCGCTTATCTTACTTGGACTACTTACGGTGCGTTAGAGAGCACACTCTCCTAATTTGACTAAATTTTGACAGGATGCACTGTTTAAATTCTAACTGTTGTTTTCTTTATAATTTGCATAATATTAACTTTTCTTATAAACCCTCTAGGTCAAGCTCAATTACTGCGCTGTTTTTTTTTGTGGTGTGCCCTTTGGTAGCAATTTATTTCACTGTCCTTTCGCCTTCTCGTCGAAGCCTTAATTTCATTTTGCAATGTAATTTTAGCTGTATGCGTTTGTCTTGAAGTCCCCATCTTCTCCCTTACTTCTGTTAAATGTGTCTGTTTTCTTTTCGAATTTCAGTATATTCTAGCACTCATCTTACTTAACTGTTACTTTCAGCAGTAATTCCAAATACCCCCACCGGACTATGTTTTTATGCGCTTATAGTTGATTCTTTGGTCGATCCCATTTTATGAAAGCGGGGAATCATGGGCAACGTTGATAACTTGTTACCCATTGTTTCGCTTTGATTTCTTGCATCTTTCTACTTACCCCTATGTAGGCTGCTGTCAAGGCCCTGGAATTAGCTGCTGTCATCTATTGTACTTTTGAGAATGTTCAAGGCTCCATGATCGATTGCCAATATCCTGATGGATACATTTCCAGCGAAAATTTCAAGCTCATTGCTCATGCTGTAATTCCCCGTGCCGATTTAACCGACCAGCCAATTATCATTGCTGAATTTGAGCATTTCATCATTGGTTTTCCCCAGCGCATCGAGGGAACTCGGTATTCGAGAAACACTCTTCTTTTTAATCTGTGCTTCGTCGTTCGTTCGCGTGAGTTCCAGTTGCAGCATTATGATCTTACCGGTCAGGATTTTCCTCTCCATTATGAAGACATTCACAGTGGACTTCAGCCCGCTCTACAATCGGCCTATGAACTTACCGTACGGAAGATTAATCGGTATTTGGCGTACATGGAGGAGGAAAACGCTGCGTTATCACAGGATACTTTCAAGCAGACGGTAGATGGGGGTAATGAAACACTGATCCACCGATTTCTTCGCCAAATTTTTACCGATCTACGAGAAAAGGGGCTTTGTGTAACCAGCTTAGGAGATGATTTGCCTCCGCTTTACCTCATTGTAGGATATTTTTTTGATTGTCAATGTTATTTTAAAGTGTTTGCTTTAATATCTAAAACAATGTAGTTTTTAAAAACCTTAACAAATGGTTAATGCGACCCTTATGCAAGTAATTTTCGCTCACGCTTCTCCAACACTTTCCATGTTGTGTTTATTAGTATTTCACAATGGAATCTGCTTGGACTGCCAGTAGCTGCATCGAGAATCCTTTCATGTAGCAGGTTTTGTATAACAACCTATTTATCAAGCCACTTTTTAGTTTCACTTGGATTTACGGGACTTTTCAATCCATTGAAATGTCTACAATTACTTCTTCTCTTGATGAATTCAAATAAGAGGATTAACTTTCTACAAAACTACTGAGAATTCCTGTCGTAAGGATAAGCAGTTATCAAGTGAATCATCTCTTTGTAAGTATAAGGAGGGAAACTTACTGTTCAGTTTCTGTTGTGGACATACTTGAATTCACGGTTCTAGTGACGTTCAGCATGTGACCGCTATCGAGCCCCCGTTTTTGTATGGCGAATATGGAGCCACAATATAAATTGTGGCTCTGATATCGATACCATGGTCTCGGGGGAAGATCAGCTATCATATCTACTCAAATGCCTTACTGTTCTGATATGGCACTATTTATCATTTTGACCATTTCAGCTGCTGCTCAAAAACCGGAAAGTGCAATTTTCTTCAAATCATGAACTTTCTGAACCTGCTTTTTAGTTGTTTAAAGCCCTAGCAACCTGTTTACTACATTGTTCGGTGTAACCAGTTAACGCAGTGGTGGAGACACGTGCACACAAATGTTTCGTTGGTAGTGAACATGTTAAGCTACATCTTCACCCAACTATTTCTCTTCATTTTCACTGAGTTCGCCCCACGAGCAGTGAACAACTCAGTGTCGAGCTGTTCCATCCCCACCGAGGCTGAATTGGCCACTGGGGAGCCGTGTAGCTGCATCGATGGAGCAACGGAGGAGGCGGAAGAAGACACCGAGGCACTATTGGGACGCACTGATGTTTGGTCGCGGGTGCCATCGGTTCTCGAGGACAGCACTGCCGCCGTCACCGATGCCACCATTTTCGTACGAGTCCGCCCCATTTTTACTTCCCTTGGCAACCATGTGGTCTACGTGCTGGAGCCGCATGACGACGATAACCTCTTCTCTTCCTTCTGGGAGGCGCGAGACCTCGTTTCTAGCCGCCTCTTGCCTCTGGTCAACGGCCAACGCACTGTTGCGCAGGTCGCTGGTCTGGCCAACGTGGACCGGAGCATTGCGCGACTCTGTCTTACTCAACTAGCTCAGCTGGGTGTAGTCCACATTGTCTCGGCACCCGTCTTCTTTCGCTCCACTGTCACGGGCAGCAGTATCTGTTCCGACGTGACAGAACTCTTTGCTGTACCTGGATATGTGGGACTACCAAGGCTTCTACGTCTGACTGTTGATGCCAAGCTGAGGGATGCCTGTTTTGAATCTGTGGTAAGTCTAATTTACTGGTGGACTGCGAGAGCCTTCGAGATAAGTCGACCCCTAAGTCCATTAAAACAACGAAAGAATTTCCATGAGTTGTAACTGCATTTATTTTCCTGCATATATCCTCTCAAAATTTACGCACATCCCAGCCATCTGGTAAGCCGCGACGTTACCCCTCGGGAAGTTCAAGTGTTTGTATATCTCAGTGCCTACCTCTTGGTATCTTGAACGATTTCGTTACCCAACAGGTTGTGCATCAATCAAGTTCCCAGAATAAGGCGTCTAAACATGACCTAAATGTTCACGGGGCTGAATGGTCGTTGTGATGATGGATTTGGAAGTGCAACAGCTGTGATCGTCACTGGCAGACGTATGAGTGCCATTGTGTCGAAAGCGTTCCGTGGATATAGGTAGGCATTCCTATGTGGGGCTTGGTTTTCGTTGAAAGGAGACTCTACGCTGATGCATGCACAGCTTCAATGGCACTATCACCTGCTATCTTGATGAATGATATGTTGACTGGCCTGCGACGTGTGGACCGGCTATCAAAAGTAGTTACAGAATTTACTAATGCCATGATTGCTTCCCTTTTATAAGTACAACATTAAAAGCTCGGCTTAAACTTCAACGCCCCTTGCAAATTAGTTCAAGTACCAGGATGAAGTTGTGCTGGGCCTGTTGTGATTTCAGCTGAGGTGTTTCCTTCATTTGGGAAGGTTGGAGGATCTCTGAAGATTTTACGGGGCTGAAGTAATGCAATGTGGGTATCTTTATGCTGCACAAACTACTCGTTTTAGACGTCGTTCTTGATGTTCATCGTTCGTGCAAAAAAGTGCAAAATCAAGTAGCTAAGCTTGTATGATGGTTTCCAGCTGGTCATTCATTCACCTTTCTCTCGAGATTAAAACCGTCCACTAGACTGCGTATCGATGTACAATCGTTAACCCCTTCGTTGATGTTTTGGGGCTATTGACATCGCGTTAAGAGGCTTATCGCAGCTAGGATCATAGGTTTCCTTTTACTCTTTCAGCTATCGTTAGCGACTAAACGCCGACGCCTCCATATCACCGACCCAGAGGGCCTAATTTTGAAAATTCTCCAGGTCTACTCCAAACTCTGCGCCCCACCCTACCTCAATCTTGCCTTCCTCCTCGCTTCTACCCAATCTTTCATAGATCTTCAACTTCCTCCACGCTTTCATTCGTATGAAAACAGAAGCGCTACCCTACCTTGCGTCAACCTCCTTCGTCTAGTCCAGTTTGGAGAGGTGAATAACCTCATTCACCGCCTGCATTGCTACCCGGTTAGTGAGGTACTCTCACCCATGGCTTCCAACGAGACCTCTGGTTTGGAGACGCGAACGTGGAACCTCTTGCGGGATCAAATGATGGACGGGGTACAATCGGTGGATGAGCTGGTCTACGAAGCTTCTGCTTGGGCTGTCAAGTCCTCTTCTCTGACACCAACGAATCGTTCCAACGGTGGACATTTCGGCGAAGATGGGCAGACATTCACCACGACGACAACAACCCTCCCGGAGGCTGTCGTATCGTTCACGGCGAAATTATTGAAAGAGAAGGCGGAAACAGATAGTAATGGCGTCGAGATGAGTTATAGCACGGTCTTATCGGAGGCAAACCGGACGGAGGGCTCGTCACCGGAGCATGAGAGCGTGACAGTGAATAACAGTGCCATTCATTTGCTATGGCACTAGGAACTTGTGTGGATTTTTTTCTTGTATTTTTTTTCGATGCTTCCAAAATTCGTCCCTGAGTCGAGGTCCATGGGTTCCGGGTTCTTGTCGCAGGTGGGGTGTAGTTAAGTGGGTTAGTTTGGGTGAGGAGTCGTCTGTGTCTGGGGTAATGGGTCTAAGGAATGCAATGGTATGTGCTCTTCAGCAGAGGTGTGAGTTATATAACGGAATAAATTATCCTTGTTCGTATTTTTAACATAATTTAACACAATCCGCTAGAAAATTACTAAAAGTGAGTATTGCCCTGACCTTGTATGAAGGTCAAATTGGTGTCCAATTGCCAGCTTCGTCCAATTGTTCATGCTTCCTGCCAAAGTCCCCTTAAAGTGCAGTAAATTCGCAGTAATTTCGCGAAGGTTCGTCTGTATTTAAGACTTCACCATATGTAGTTTGAAAATTAAGCCGTATCGACCCCCTGAAGATGTGAAATCTCGCCTGGAGTCGGTTGCCAGACGCACCTTGCCTACTTTCACAAACTTAAGCGAGGCTTTCATTTTCCCGGACCGCCAATCAAAAGTTGAGGTATCTGTATATCATCTAAATATTTGTCTTTCTTAGTTTTTGAAGGCTTGTATGCAGGAATTTCATCATACGATACCCTCTAGCTATTTACACGAGCTGGAAGACGTGAATGCGGTAAAAGAGTATTTCCTAAAGGATGTTGAACCGGAAGACAAATTAGTTGCAATGCTTGAAGAGCATTCAAGACTATCCAACTTGCCCCCCAACCTTGTTATACAGGTTGATCCTATCCGTTACAACCCTGATGACAAATCCTTCTTTCCCACTACAGCATTTCCCGGCAGATCCACAATTGTCAGTGGGTTGGATACCAGTAAGAAGTACCCGTCCTATAAAGCCCCAAAAAATAGACGACTCTGGATCGATGCGGAGGACTTGGCGTAAACGTCGTTCCGCAGCTCCCACTGCCTCTTGCTCTCCAACCCCAGTAGAGGTTGCAATAAACTTGAAGCTGCACACCAAAACCATTTAGCCTTTATGCACTCTTGGTGGGGGAACTCTGCACCCAGTACGCAAATCGGCTGTAAATACGCCCTGACTTGCAAGCTTTGCATGAGCAAGCAGATACTCAGGAAAAATCACAGCTGTTTTTGACCTTACATGAAGCAGTAGACAGCTCCAGACACAAGTTACGGAGAGCCAACTTGCGAGCGGCAAAATAAATGGTGAAGAGACATGGGAGAGGGGTCGCAAGTACGTGTACTTATTTACATCCAAGCCGAGATACCTTCAAGGTAAATGTTACTAGTAGCTTGCAAGTCAATGAAAGGCAAGGTAACTCTGGGTCCCAGTTAAGTCAATAGGACTCGCTAAAAGCATTGGCCAATCGATCAATGTCGTCGATGCTCAGAGAATCCAGAGTCTTTGAAAGGAGCTATGGGAATAAAATTCCATAATCGATTAAGGCTTGCCGCCGTTTTTGGCAACAGTAAAGTGAAATACACCCATCAAACACGTACACTCATGAACTTCGAGGTTATTGCTTTTGCATCATGTGTGTTGTAAGAAGCTTGTAGATATTTCTGTAGTATTTGCTCGAAATTCGGTGTCAAGCTGGCTTTGACGACCACCATTATCCGATCGCCCGATTTAATGGAGTAGTCCTTAAGACTTCGGTTCTTGTCTAACAATAAACAGAACAGAAAGCCTACCACTCAGTGGCGTTCCGTTAAATATGAGGGAAATCCGCTCACTCTCAACACCAGAGTCAGATGATATTTGGGGCAAGAGTTCGCCGACTGTTGTCATTTCTGTTACCTTTAAAGAGATAATAAAGTATGTCAAACATTACATTCATAATTTTGGCCGGTTGGCCGAGCCTCTTCACTGATATCTTCATCAGACCCCACGCCCAAAGTACAAAACTGGGAAGTGACCAATAGGAAGGACGGACCTCGAAGGCGCCTAAATCCTAGGTGTCACGAGTTGACCAAACAATAGTCGTCAGTTTGAATTCAAGTACAAAAACCATGTGTTTTTAACAAAAACGAATGAACGCGACTCAAATGATAATGCAATTCTTTATTAGGGCAAAAAAGATCTCAAAAATCCATCTCATTAAACTTTTCAATAAATCAAAGTTTGTTGAATTTTTTTAAAATTTATCTTGCTCAAAACTATTTTGAGATATACTGGAGAACACATCTGTTATCATGATCCTTTTTCCTAAACTTCGTATAGTTTATTGTCGGATTACAATGGCGCTGTCTGCCAGCCTTACACATCATTGTAGTTAATGCGTTCTATATAGCCTACTAATTTATGGTACGATTAAGGGAAAATTTTAAATCATTTTAGTTTATTTCTCCAGAAAGTGTGTTGCTGACATACAGATAAGATGCGAGTCTGCAGGCTTGGTTAGGACGCCATGTCACCCAGTGGGCGTATAGCTGCCTAATCTGCAGTCCACACGTAACCAAAACTCAGAGTTAGGCAAACTATCCAAGCTCAACACATTTAGAACCATAAAAACAAATCGAACTGATATTTATCGCTGAGACTACCCCTGGCAAACTCCTCAAATTTTATCATTACTGATCCGACTAAGATTTCCGAAGTATCTGTTGCATAAGTTAGAATCAGCAAGTGTTTGGCTTTAAAGTGTACAGAACCATAGTAAAATTCTTCCCAAAGTGCTCATTTGGGCAATGTATAGGCGATATGAACACCATTTTTCTAAAAGCATCAAACCACTTCTAATGCCTATCGGTCTGTAGTCTATAAATCCCTCTCTTTCGGCGTGTTACCTATCTTAAAATTGAAGAAGTCTTGCATAAATTTCTATCGCATGCTCTATTTCTTTAACACGTGCAGTGACTTCATTTATGCATGGCTGCCAGGCCATGCCAGCAGCCTCTGCTTTTCTTTACGCCGGTACTACATTTTCTGCCACACTACTACGACTTCCCACGACCCCACGAAATACTCGGGGCGCAACAGTTGCAATTCTACATTAATGCCGCCATGGAAGGTGACGACGTTGTCCATATGATCTTGCTTTGCGATCAGTTGACAGGACTGCTTCAGTTTTCCTTGAAAAACCCAATTTTGAACTTTCTAAATAAAAGGAAAATTTAGGGGTTTAGCTTATTCGCAATTACCATACAAATTAAAACGTAGTGATGATAATGGAACAAAAACAATCTTGATATTTCCCATTAAACTAAGGTGGTGTTTCCAGTGTCTGATGAATACGGAGTAACCCGAGATGGTATTGAAAGGCACATATCACTAACGTGCGGAAGAGCTGGTTGTCTATTTGCGTAGCACCCCGAGACTTTCCTGGGGGCGTAAGAAGACGTAATGCGGCGTCCCGAGACTCCCTGAAGACGAAAGAAGACACATTACTCGGGCAGAATATGTATTCAGCGCAGAGAAGGTGTCTTGGCTATTGGCATGGCCCAAAAGGCCAGCCCACCCAGAGAGGTACAAGGGGGCTAATTCAGGATACAAAAGTGGCGCCTCACCAGAACCGAGGAATAAACCACTATCGTATTACAGTAACACTCGGGCAGAATATGTATATATTCGGCACAGAGAAGGTATTTGGGCCACTGGCATGGCCCGAAGGCCAGCCCACCCGGCGTTGTTTTAAGGCCAAATCAAAAGTGACTCCTTGCTAATACCGAGGGATAAACAACCATCGTACTACATTTGTAGATTCTGAGGGCCAATCAACGGAACGGGGGTACTAACCATGAATAGGCATAATTGAACAAATTGTATGTTAACCGTGCATATTATTCGATAACTAATTATGCTATAGCCTTGAAAATGTCAGACCCTGTTATTTTCGAAATGGCTAAATAAATGCTGTCGTGATAGCCCTAACTGCTAATTGAAGGGCCATTTCGATATCGTGCTTTATCACCATACATTGGTTTATTGGCTTGGTAATGTGTTTAATTGTGTGCCTTATTACACCTCCAAGGTGTGAAAATGAAAAAAAATGATCAAAAAAATGGCATAAAGTGCCTTCTTCTAGCTATTACCCAGCTGTCATGTTTTGCAACAAGGCTATGCACAACTGAATTGACACCAGACATGAACCATTTGGAAAAACCCAATATCAGGGTGTTTGTGGCACCCATATGAAGGTTCTAGCTGAATGAAAGTCGGATAGGTGGCTGGATAGATGAATGGATGGCAGCTAGCTGTATGGGTAGATGAATGTATAATCGGCTAGTTGTACAAGTAGAGGGGGGGGGGGGCTGGATCCGGGATGGATGGATGGATGGTTGGTTGAATGGAGTAATGGATATAATGAGGCTAGAAAAGTTCGTAAAATCCTTTCAGATTATAACAAAAACTCTAGGAAGTCTCTTTCCACGTTTAATTGCCTTTCAAAAAATAGAAAAGTAAATAAGAATCATGCTTTTGTTGGAGATTTTGTCATTGAAAAGTTGATGATAATTTGGTCTTAGTCACTTCCATTCTAATCTCAACTTCATTTCCCAACCCTCTATAACAGAATTGGCATAATGGAAAAATATAGAGGACAAGGTTGAGGTTGTACCTCTTTCCTCACTTTCCTCTCTCCCTTCCTAAAGTGCTAATCTTTTAAAGGAGCCGTTTCGGGTAGGTGGTAAGAGGTCTGGCGTCTTGAAAGACAAAGAATAAGATAGGTGGATGGCGTGATAGATATACAGATGATTTGGTCACACTGAAGTGAGGCCAACGTGGCAAGGGCGATGAGGGGCAAAACATTAATCCTGTGAAATTATATTAAAGTTTGATAGTCATGAAATAACTTTGATTTTAAGCCAACTTCCTTATCATTAGCGATTAACACACAAGATACCCTTAATGCAGAGGTATGTCGGGTACTGAGCAGTATAAAGCCAGGGCATTTCCCCTTCTCGGTACTGTTTACAAGTAGGGCGAAACTGCGGACGCAGGACAATTGACGAGATATACCAATGACGTGGAGATGAAATGCCTTGGCACATGCAAGATTAATAGACTGACGTTGATGATTTAGGGGGCATTGACGAAGAGAGGCGTTGTTGAAGGCGCTGTGCGGGGTGAAACCTTTCTGTACGCGATAGGTTTTATGCTGTGCAAGTAACCTCCCACCTAGCCTTTCTTTGCATTATTAATGCGGTTTCTTTCAACTGCCTCGAATTATTACGACAATACGGATGTCTCAAGGTTTGAAAATTAAAACATTAGATTGTTCGGATTCCTATTTTTCATGTCCTAAACCTAGATCTTGATGTCAGAGAACTTGAAAAGCTACAAAAAGTAGTAGCGGTTTCCAATGTGCATCATTTCAGACTTAGAAATCCTACTTTAGACCGTGCAAATGCTGCAGAAGTGGTGAAAA